>NC_057763.1:8156793-8428152 GCF_010389155.1 Erigeron canadensis
CAAGCTGATTTTCACCAATTAGCTTGGCCTTCTATCCTTATTCTTTATCTTCGATTCATACCAATTGATTATACTTCATTTGATGCGGCTTGAATGATACCATATTCCAGTGAAGATGTTCAGGTTGACTCAGCTTGGATCAATCCAAGCTGACTCAGCTCTAGAACCAAAGACATAAATATTTCTTGAACTGTTTGTCATCTTCAAATATCTTTATGTATGAGCAGCTTGACTCCAACAGAAATCCGTACCACCACACTATTTCAATTGATCCATCCTCAAGTGCTACCACCGCAACCCAAAACTCGACCACCACCAGTGCATACTACCGCCGCTGTCATTGATTACCTTCTGCCTTTGAAACTGCCACCACGTATAATCCAGATCTATAGACTAACCGGCTTTCTAGTCACTTTCCCTAGCCAGCCGCTCGATTTTCCAACCAAAACCTTCTGGCCACTGGCTTGGTTTTCCGTCCAATAGTTTAAATTTCCGGCCTCTGGTTCAGTGTATTCTGACCAATGGTTTTAGAAATTTTCAGATTTCTTTTTGTATGAGTGTAATAGAATGTGTGTATATGTATATTGATTCCTTGATATATGTGAGTGTATATATATATATATATTCAAATACAAGTATGTATGTATTTAAGAAAGAGAAAAAAGAGAGCTTGTGTATGTATAGAGGTGAATCGAGACAAAAAGGCATAGAAAAAAGACAGGAATAACCTTCACGTTTGAGGCACATGGGGTGTTGATGGAGATGGGTTGATGGTCAACCAGTCAAAAGATAAAACATGAAGCTTTTCTTTCTATAAAAAACGGTCCATGACATTTTTTTAAGTACGGGATGAAACATAACTATTTGAGTAAAGTAGCACAAGGACGATATATGTCGAAAACTCTATATTTAATTAAAATGAGATCCATTCTATGACTATCTTTCGATTACCAATTAATCTTCATTAATTAAGCGGATAATCAAATACTGTATCTCTAACAGAAATGTATAATATATACTTTTTTAATATCCTTCAAAAATTTGTGTACAAAGTAGACAATGTCATATTATCGTCCATCTACTAAATTCGTCACCAAATTGATTTACCAAAACTCAAGCTTGTAGCTGATCATCACTTCCTTGTTTTTCTTTCTTCATTTTCTCAAATTCCGAGGCTACCGATTCCTCCAACGAGTTACCCCGACAACTACAACTGCAAAACGATATTGGTCTACTTGAAACGGGTGTTGCTAAAAACGTTGGATTTGCTTGTCCTGCCATGATTACTAAATAATTCTCTTCAAATACACGAGATAAATCTTTTTCAATATAGTTGGGTTTAAACCCTCCAGCTTCAAGGTCTTGTTCACCTTCGGCATCATTATCGTGGTCACGGGAATGTTTGGAGTAGGAGCAAGCCAGGACTACAAGTGCAAAAGCAATGAGACTTAGCACGGCAGCAAGGCCACCGAAGAGGTATGGCACCGGTGAGTGCCATGGTGATTGGTGAACAATCACAGGTGATGTAGGGGCCATTAGAGAAGGTGATTGTAGAGTCATTGAAAGTTGTTTCTTAATTAGTGAGCAAATTTGAGAGAAATTAGTAAAGTTAATTAGTTTATGGAGATAAGTGGAATGAAGAGTTGTTGAGTGAGGGGGGTATTTTATAGAGAACAAGAATGGATATTTGATTTAATTGTATCTAAGAAATGAAGAATATAATTTTGTGAAAAGTAAATACTGTTCTCAAGTTCAAATTATTCCGATTTAAATTGGTTTTCTTTTCCCCTCGTATTTGGTGGTTTTGGTGTCTGGATGCTATTCATTGCACCAATTGTCGTTTGTGGGCATAAAAAAATTGTTTTTCATATTAGGAAGTCTTTGTCAATGAGGTGGGCGTGAAGGGTTTCTCTAGTATTTAAATGGTTTCTTTAGAACGGTAGTGGAATTTTTACGGCCAGTCATGGCCTCGGATTGACTGTGCTGGTAACGTGGTCGATCTCTATCGGACAATGAATAACTAATGTCGATAAGTTTAATCACCACTGCTGTTAAAAAAAAAAAAAAAAAAAAAAAAAAGCCTTTCACAGTTATTAGGTTACTTTGGCCGGATAACCAACATTAATCTTGTTGGCGGTAAAAAAAAATGACAAAAGTGTATTACGGCTCATTCATTTAGTTCCTTTCTTTCGTTTGATTATTTGTCTTTAAAATCTTAATATAATTATTACATAATTAATTTATCTTTTTAATGACTCCATTTTTTCTAAATTTTATATTTCATATAACTGTTGAATTTTATAAATGAAGTCAAAGATTAAAGTTAATAGAAGAATTTGGCATGATAATATTAATAATTGAGTTACAAATCAAGACATAATCTATTTCTACGTGTGAGAATTTGGCATGCTAATGTGGATTAATAATTGAGTTACAAATCAAGAAATAGTCTATTTCTAAGTGTGAGATACTGAGATAAACAAATTTGACAAATTAATATTTGCTTCTTACGCTCTTAAAGTCAATCATAGAAAGTGATATATTATTTGTAAGTAGAAAAGAAGGGGTACAAGAACATGAAAATAAGCAATCCGCACGAGTACAGAAGTATAAGTAATATTTGAGTGTTGTTATTATATATATGTTGAGACGTTAATTTTGTTGTGGTTCTTGCTTTTTTCAGGTCGTTTACTATGATTTATTTTCAACGAAACTTGTGTGGTATGGTTCAAATTAAAGTATCATGAAGTGACAACCAATCATTTAGTCAATGCCGTCTCCGAGAATGACATAAAACTTTTAAGCCCGGCTCAAGATTTGAAAATGTATTCAATAACATAAAACATAATATTACGACAATAAATATTTTCAATAAATAAAAAAAAGTATGAAGTTGATAAAATTTAAACATGAAATTAAAATAAAAAGTAATATATAATAAGCATATAAAGACTTTTAAAACAATCCATGATATATAAATTTGGAGTGTTTATTAGTTTGTTAGATGATATAATATTAATCAGTATATTCAATATTGTTCTAAAATATTGTTCTAAAGTTGGTTAAGTTATATTGTTTGGGGGCTAGATAGTAACTGGGCATAAGTATATGGGTTGTCATAGGTCATTGATACAAATAGTTAGGAAAAAAATATATGTAGTCTTCTTCTTCGTTAAAGATACCTGTAATTTTGAACTAACCTTCATCAAAACTTCAACTTCACCTAGAAGTATTTTTCTTTCAAAAATTTCTGATGGGCCCTTAAAGGGAGTGGGTCCGGCTCGAGTGCCCCCCTTACACCCCCTTAGAGCCGGCCCTGCATTTAGTCATTGTTAATGGTGTTTTTTTTCTTCCGCCTCGGGTTTTCGTCCAATCACCACCACTCAATTCCACTTTGGGGCCAAGCCCTTGACTTTCTATTAGATTAGTTTAGTCAAGGGCGCTGTGAACTGTAACAAAACACCCAAGTTATTTGCTATAGGGTTCATATTTTTGTTCACATCCCGTGATACAACTTTTTATTTCCAATCCTTTAAAAAACTTAGTAGTAAAATTTTGAGAGTAGTAATAAATTTTTATGATATAACCATCTGTCCCAATGTGTCCCCCCCCCCCCCCCCCGGGTGTAATTGAGCCGACACAGTGCCAAGCTCGACTCGATTGTAAAAATCGAAACTCGACTCGAGCTCGCCTTATGTGACGACACTTTCAAGCTCGAGCTCGCCTTATGTGACGATACTTTCGAGCTCGACTTTGCTCGACTCGATTAAGAATTAATTTAAGTTTCAAATCAAACTAGGCCTATAAGCTCGACAATTTCAAGCTCGAGTCGATTAAGTTCGGTTCGATAGAAAAGTAATTATGTAAAAATATATAATATTCAAGGATAAAATTATAAATAAGCATAAGCTCGGTTAAGCTCATGAGCTTTTCGAGTAAGATATATTGAGGCTCGAGCTCGATTCGACAGTCTACTCGAGTAGTTTGAGCTCGACCTCAGCTCAACTAAGATCGAGTTGATTTCGAGTAATTTGCGAGTCGATTTCAGGTAGCTCGCGAACTGTATCGTCTCGTTTACACCCCTACCCCCCCTATAAAGCGATTTGGCGAGAATACCACTCAGGTTTAAATCCCTGCAAAAACACATTCAATCAGTCAAGGTTTTTAGGGTTTCACCACCAGACATCGTTACAGGGTCGTTAGCTTTAAAGAAAAAATTCTTATATAACATAACATACTTATCAATCAATCATTATCTCTTAGTGGTTGACGACCATAGCTACATACACTGCATTTTTATTTGATACAAATCTTATATAATTTGACACTAATTTATTGATAAAAAAATATTACTCCTTCTGTCCCATTTTAATTGTCCTAGTTTGACTTTTAAAGTCTTTTTCCTTACTGTTTGACTGTAAATATTTTCTTATGTATTATATAATAGTTGATGAAATTTATATCATTGAAAATTACATTACAAACACAATACGTTCATATATTTTATATCAAGTATTATATAATGCAACCAAAAATAATTAATGTCAAACTTTTAAGAAAAAAACTTTGAAAGTCAAACTAAGATATTTAAAGTGGGACGGGGGAAGTATATAATTTGACATTAATTGATACAAATATTATAGTTGATACATACATAGCTATTTGTATGTGTTGGTGGGACTAAGGATTCAAAGTTTAAAAGCGATCTGAAATCAATAAATGTATATATACAACTATCTATATCTAATGTTGAATTGTATTATAGATTTAATTTAGACATTAAGTTACAGTTTCATATTTGCTCTCAGAAAAAATTATTGTTATCGAAGATGGTGCCAGAATTTATATATATAAACATAATTATATAACTTTTTTCTATGATCGACATATATATACAGACATATCTAGAATATTTTTATAAGAAAATGGACCCATACACCTATATCATAATCTCGTCGGGTAGATATGATTGAAATACGCAAATGATGCACTCATGCACCCATTAATGAGATGGTGCCAATAATGGCAATTATGATGAGCACTACTAATGAGACACACAAGCAACTGATATCCCTATTGGCAACAGTCTAGCTAACTTAATCTTATTCAAAACTTTTCTTTCGATTGATTTTTTGCGTATTATATTTACGGAGAAATGAATTCAAATGTTAAATTGAATATAAAAAATTAAAATCCTGTCTATGCAACTTTGTATTTCCTATAGTTTAACTAACAAAGGAGTAAAGTATATCTCCTACACAAAGGACAGAGCCCTCACTCAATCTACTACTATCACAGTATCACCAACAAAACTTAAATCTGATGATGAGTAATGAAGCTTTTTATTTAAAAAAATATAAAATAATAAAATTTTGTCTAATAATATTAAACTTGGCATACTTAATTACTTATACGTGATTATAGTTCCTTTCTTTCCCCTTCTCCACCATAATTTCTATGTTGGAAATAGACGATCCCTCCTTAGAATTTCCACTAGACAACAACTCTTTGCTCGAAATGGGTGTTGCCAAAAACGTTGGTGCCGCTTGTCCTGCCATGATTACTAGATACTTCTCTTCCAAATATGTTGGAAACTTCTTGTTGTGATTGTTGAGTTTGGAATTTCCAGCTTCAAGGTTTACCTGTCGACCGTTAGACGCGTTCTCGATGTCATCAGCAAAATTGAAGTATGAGCAAGCTAGTATCAAGAGAGCAAAAGCAATGAGACCAAGTATTGCAGCTAGGCCTCCCAAAAAGTATGGCATCGGTGAGTGCCACGGCGAAAGAGACGTTGAAGCAGTTCCTTTCATGAGGATTTGGATTAGATTACAAGTGAATATTTGGTGTTAATTTGGGATGTTTAGTGGATTTAGAATTGGTTCTTTGTAATGGAATATATAGACGTTAATTCGAACTTATGTGTTTTTTTTATAAATATAAAAATGTACTAATGAATTACACTCTTTATATAGTTGGAATTATATTCCTTTTTAACATCTAATCAGGATGGTTAATGGAATATGTAGTCGGATTGCAAATCAAAAAAGAGGTATCTAGTGCGCTTCTCTGTTTAAAAAAGTTTAATAACCATTTTAGAGCACATTGTACATTTGGAATATGAATGGATTTCCATGATGGTACCATATAAATATCAAAGAGTACAAAACAAATATAACTTTATTAATTTAACTAAATTTCTTAATGATCATTATTAAAATGTCATGCATAATATACGTGCTTAGTTGCGGGCTAACATACAACATACAGTGGCTTAACTCTCAATTGTAGCTTATTACGTTGTTCAATATATATTAAGCTAGTCACCAACCTCTACCAAAAAGAGCTAAAGGGACAATGAAAGTTGCATCTTCTATAATTCTATTTATTGACACTTAGATTAATTTTCAAATTCAGAAATATATACGATGATACTAGCCAAATGTCCACGTGGTGCGGCGGTGAGATGATAGGGGTGATAGGTCATATAGTGTGATATGTCATAGGAGGTAATCGATTATAGGGTGTGATAAGTCATAAGGGTGATCGGTGATAGGGTGATCTACCTGTATAGGCTCCGCCATCGGATTTAAAAATTCGTTAAAAGTATATCCAATGACATCTCAAATGAAAGAGCATGAAATTTTAAAAACACCCATATAATTTTTATAATTTATCGATGTACGATTTTTGAGATAAAAGATTTTCAATGATTTAGAGATATAAATTGATTTTTGGAGGAGAGAGAAAAAATATATAGTAGTTGAGATTTGAGTAAAGAAAAGAAAATGAGTGATTAAGATTTAAGAGTAGTACAGGTATATTAGGTGATGATATTTAAACTAATGGATAAAATAGAGAGGTAATTTGGGTAGATCATGTTCTTTTTTGAGAAAATTAGAAGAGGTAAATGCTTTATAAGATTGTTTAGATTTCGATTAGATTTCCTAACATCCTAGCTCGTTCCACATATGTATATTATCATTAGAGTGTTGCCCGCGTGTTGCAACGGCGACGGTCTATAACGCTTTAGACACCATATCGGTTTATAGCGTTCAGTTTACTTTGATGAGATGCGTCAATACAAGATCTAACCGTATATATCATTCTAAAAATAAGTCACGGATTAGGTGCAAAAAATAGTGAAGTGCAAATACTAACCATGAAAAATAACCACTTACACCAAGGCAATTAAAAAAATAAATAGTCAAAGATTAAAACTTAATACGAATATACAAGGACTTAATTGGTTCATAATTTCTTGAGTTATAAATTTTTTCTTATCCGTAGCTCTACCTTCAACAATAATTTTAGAGTTAATGGGGATTTTATAACAATAAGGGTATTAGGTAATTGTAGGGTTTTTTATTAAGGGTAATATCGGAATATCAGAGATAAGGTTTGTGAAGGTAGTTTAAATGTAGAGGGTATATTAGGTAATTCAAAAGTAGAGAGTTGAATGGGTGAGGAAGTAGTTTGTTTATATAAGTAGTATAGATATGCTAATTTAAAAACTGCATTAACCGTATTGTTTGCTGAGTTGGCGGGTGATTATCATTGTCAACCCTTCTATTGTTTTTTTGTTTCCTTTGTTATTGTAATTATGGCACCGTCTATTGTGTTTTTTTCCCTCTGTCTCATTAAATGTGTCCTATTTTGATTTTTAAAGTCTTCCTTTATAAACTTTGACCTTAAATATTTTGATTTGTGTTATATAATATTTGATGAAAATTATACCAATAAAATATATATTTAAAACTCAATCATATCAATTCATACAACTTTCATAAAATACTATATAACACAAATCAATATATTTAGGGTCAAAGTTTATATAGTAAGACTTTGAAATTCAAAGTAGGACACATTTAGTAGGACGGATGGAGTACTTTTTTCCTTTTAAATGGTAAATCTTTCTAAAATTATAAGAACGTGACATGTAATATTCAATAATTGAGTTTATGAATCTTCTTTCTGATTTTGCCACATGTCTTTATTTAATAATTAGAAGGATTTTTAAGCAATTATATTAAGAAGATTAATCATTTCTTTTATATATATATAATTTAAAGGTGTATAGAATTCTTCGTAAACCGCATCTTTTGCTTAGTAACAGATTGATCATCATTGTCAACTTTTTTTTTATTTGAATATGTATGAAATTCTTTAGAGCTCAAACGTTAAATCTGTAAAGTAATTCCCAATGCCGTCTTCTATATATTTTCGGTCTCAATAACGTCTTCGACAGTATATGGGTTTTATCAGATTTTTCACATGTTAAACATGTGAAGTGTCTTAATGAGAGTTATATAGTCTGTAAGTGAGATTTAAAAAAAAAAGTAGAAAGAAAGTGAAACATTTATTATGTGACGAAGAGGTTACTGTTAGAGCCCATTTACAGTACTACCTTTACCTAGGACATTAGAAAGGACGAAAAAGGGCTTATTGCCCTAGTTCAAAATTCCCCTGTTTATTTGAATTGATTCTTTATCATCCACTCATCACCCAAGCTAACACTAGTAGGTGAGATTAACTAATGATGTTATCCCAACGGGTTAAAAACATTTTCGGTTTTACTTAACGTCTTGACTTTAATTTTTAGGGATAACAAGCTTTGAAACTTTTTTTCCTAGTATAATTGTGACCGCCATGACAAACATTTTGTTCCCTAATATACATTCAAGGCTTTATCATTATATGATTAAATTTTGATATCGTGTCCTGTTGGTTTAGAGGATATATCTATACATATATTTCATTCTATTTTTCTCTATTGTCCTGCATAAGGATATGAACAAATATTTTTATTGAGGTGGTGCGACATGTGGCAATAGTAGTATCAAAAATGGTGGCGATAAATTAAAAGTGGTGGAGGCGACATTAGTGTCACCAGTGGTAGAATACGGTGGTGGGGGCGGTAGTGGGTCGCTGGTAGGTACGACGATAGTAGTGAATGTAAATTAAAAAGAATAGTGTAATTATTTTAAGGGTTAAGAGATCTATATTGTATATTATTTCGTTAAAGGTATTATAGGTATATTAGGTGAAAATTTTTAAATCCACGAATAATGGCAAAGGGTATGTTTGATCTTTCAAATGTTTGAAAGTTTTGAAAAAAAATTAATTAATTTGCTTTACTAGATACTCTAAATATAGATAATTTATGATAAGTTCATTTACCAATGACGTAAATAATCCCATAATAAAATTGCAAAATTCCAATAACGAAATAAGCTTCTTTTTTTTCCTTTTCCTTCTTCAAAATTTGATGTACAATATTCCTTTAGTTAAACTAAAATGGATACAAGAGCGTAACTAATGTCTTCTATCGTCACTAAACTTCATATTATAATGGAGTCTTGCTACGTTCTCACCGAGTACGCATCCACGAAGAAATTAACCCCACTAAGGCTCCAATGAATGAAATCGAACTTTCATTTTATGGGTAAATTAAACTCGGGGTAGTGGCTCACCGGTTAATAATTAAACACCTATTTACTATACAACCCGCAATATACTTGATCTTTCAATCAAGCTAGCCGATCTGAAGTATCATGGTCACCCATATTGCTCCTTACTTGTAGCTGATCACCCTCTTTGTCTTTCTCATTCTCCTCACAAGTCGAAGAATTCTCCGACACGTTCCTCTGGCAACTACAACTATAAACCAACGTGGGTCTACTCGAAACAGGTGTTGCTAAAAAAGTCGGGTTCGCTTGTCCTGCCATGATTACCAAATACTTTTCTTCAAAAACATGTGGTAATTCCTTGTCATTATTACTATCCGGTTTCATGTTTCCAGCCTCAAGGTCTCGTTCGCCTTCTTCGTTGTTTTCACGGTTGTTGTGCTTGGAGTATGAGCAAGCAAGAATCAAGAGAGCAAAAGCAATGAGACTTAGCATGGCAGCAAGTCCACCAAAAAGGTACGGAACCGGCGAGTGCCATGGTGACGTCTTGTGAACAATTACCGGAGATGAGGGAGCGATGAAAGATTGTAAAGTCATGAATGGTTCTTTTAAGTGCTAAATTTTGGAGCAGAGGAATTAGTAAAGTACGTTTGTTTATGGGGTGGAGTGGATTCAAGAGTTGTCAAGTAAGGTGGTATTTATAGATGGGAAAAATGAGTGGAATATTCTGTTTCTTTCATTTTATTATTAAATATTTGTAACTTAACTTATGGAATCCACATTAAACACATTATACCGTGATCGAAATTATTTATTTATTTATTTTTAAAGTGAGTTTGGATTAAGACGTGTTGGAAGCAAATTTCTGAACCAGCAACCCCCCCTCCTCATGGAAAATTTCTTCGAAATGAAAACCCTAAGACTCGAACTTGAGACCTCGGATAAACTCACCTCAGGGCCCACATAGTTGATTTAAAAGATATCCCTAGACACTAGAGTTTAATCCAATAGTTACCGTGATCGAATTAACTATTCGATTAGGATGACTATAATTTCCAAGTTCGGCTATCGTCTCGATCGACTTTGGTATTGATGGCATGTATTTTTGTGTATAAATGGGAAATAAGAATTAATTCGACTAGTTGAGGCCGTAGAAAAAAAAATCAAATATTAAAAACTTATAAAAAAAATTTTAAAAATACATTACAAAATTTTAATTTAAAAATACCGCCCCTATGGACGAGTACTCACTCACTTTTGTTGCTTTGCTAAGACCAATATATAACGAATATAAACCGAAGAGTGGTACCAAATAAAAAATGAGACCAACAATAATATCATATTTTGTAATATGGATATTTCTTTTTCATTTATTATATTATAGTATTGTTTCGCGTGTAGCTAATTAAATTAAATACTAATGTTATAAAGTAATAATGTTATATACGTTTATATATTTATTGGTTATGGGTATCGGAGGATTTGCAGGCAATAAACACATAAATAGTATTGTACTTTGCTTTTTAACATTGATGATCATGTAAAACTGAATATATATATATATATATATATATGACACATATAACACATATTTATAATAACATAGTACATATTATGATAATTGTTTATGTGGCTTTTTACGTTGACCGAAGATACATATATATGTATTTAACGTAAGCTCTCTGTTAAGTATTACGTTACGTACCACTGTTAAGTCATCAAAACTGCTTAAGTAACCTTTGATTTTGACTAAAAATACGTACATATATATATGTGTGTGTGTGTTTTTATACAAAAAATACATTCAAATTGAGAAATTTTTAGTCAAAATATCCTTTTATACACAATATATATATATATGTATTTATTTCAAAAACACAAAAACATATTCAAAATTTCCTTTTATACACACAACACACATATATGTATTTCCAGTCAAAGGCCTTAAAACTAACAACGTTTCCTTTGTTGCGAAATTTTTAAAAATGAGACCCCTTAAATAGACAAAACTAAATAGGTTTAGTTTTCTTTAAAAAAACTTAGATAAAAAAATTATCATTTTATGGATTTTTTTTTTCCAATTCAAAATTATAATTCTGATTTTTCAAATAGAGGCAAAAACGACATTTCACCTTCAATTTTTTGGATTAAGTAATATTTCTACTCCCTAATAAAACAAATCTCCTCACCTTATTAAATATTTATGTTTTTAAAATACCTTATTTTCCCTTGTACTTTTTTGTTTTTTGTTTATTTACATAACTACTCAAAATTCCTAATAAAGCAGACCGTCTTCCCCACTACTGCCGCTGCATTGCGCGATTACCATGCTCGTTATATTTTAAGCATTCAAATCGAGTATTAAATTTTCATATTCAATATTGAGGTCAACACAAGGTAAATGACCACTTCACCAAATCTTCCTAAATCCTAATACAGTACATAAGAATATTCAAATTTCAATAGACTATGAAAAGAAATAGAAGACTCCAAACCTACAAAATGTGAGATTGTAAGAATGCTGCCCAGTAACAAGAGGAAGTAGAAACTCACAACAAAATTAAAGCATTCTAGAAAGAGACAATTGTCGATGATGTTGAGTCAAACTGCAACAGTAACTTCATATTATACACTTCATTAAGTGGTTTTAAATTTACCCTTCTACTTCTAGTTTTGAACCTTTTGCTCCCAAATTTGTGACTTTACTTGTTGTCCAAAACTGGTCCCTCAACTGCATGTATCCAGGTTATGATCATTAACACTTGATACCTACATTAAACTAGCTAAGCTAGATAACTAAGTTTCTTAAATTAATACAACCCATAACACATGTGATGTGACATCCAATTCAGATTTAACTCTGCGATTATGAAATATATGTGTCATCTTTTTATACGGAGTAATTTCCAAAAATGTGTCTCTTTTTAATTTGTTGGATAAAAATGTGTCTATTTTGAATTTATATTTTCAAACTATGCTTTTGAATTGAAAAAATTATATATATTTTTCTCTTTTCTCTCATCTCTCATCTTCCTTAATCCTCTCATCTGTCTCTTTCTTTTTCTCTTCAATAAGACAACAAACATACTTTTAGAGAAGATTAATTAATCAGCTTGCATGAAATTTTAAGTTTTGAATTTAAAGTAAGTTAACAACTATTACGCTGGAATCTTTTATTATATCTTTTTCAATAACTATAACTATATTAACTAGATAACACTAATAAGAAACAAATCTAGATATATCTGAATATATTTGAATACATTTTGGATGATATTAACTCAATTTTCTTTTCACTTATAAATCTATGGATTTAGTTTAACTCAACTTATTAACTCGATAAATATTGATATAAACGCAATTCATATCGACCCCCTAGTTTATAAGGAAATGGATCAAACCTGTAATATCATTTCACCACTGATTTATGTGAGATACCATGAGTCATTCATGAAAATAAAATACCATTAGGCATTTACTGATTACCATTAGACGTATACATGCACATATATATATGAGTCATATATAACCATACACCATTGCTATCAGCAGCATCAGATCGAGGTAGACCTTCAGATTAACTATGGAGTAAGTTGAAGCATGCTATCTAAAATTCGACTTATATTTTATTCCTAGCAAATCAAATGGATCAAAAATCATACAAAGTGTCTTCTCAAGAATTATTAATTTGTTGTTTTAATTATACTTAAGTGGAAAGGACAAAGGCATAGAGATAAATGAGAGGATTAGGAAGAAGAAAGATAAGAGAAAAAAAAAGTTATTTTCTGTACCTATTTTTAAATCAAAAGCATAATTTGGGAAAAGAAATTCAACACAAGCATATGTGTCCAACAAATAAAAAAGAGGCACATTCTTGGAATTTACTCTTTTATATGCCATTGTCTCTTGTTGTTTTGGAATAACCCATAAAAATACATTGGCAAAGATTTCGATTTTTTCCCTACTTCCTTTTCTCATTTTGTTTGTGTTTTGCCACTTTGTTTTGATCTCTCAATTTGAAAAAAAGTTGATGCAACGATGCCTTTCATTATGAATACAACACGTCTCAACCACAATGTGTAATGTGGTTAGACAACACCATGAAAAAGTGACGAGTCATAGTCTCTGATATCTTTTGTGAAAAAACGACATTCAATATTACGTTTTCACTTCATTGTAGAAACATGTCTTACTTTCTTTGTCTTTATTTTTATCCAAAAATTACCTAACAAATTATTATCACGTTCTTATCATTATTGTTCATTCTTATAAATTTTATCGCTAGCTATATTTAGAAATTTATAATGTCATGTAACGTGACATCAAATCGTCTCAAAATGTTACCAATTTTTAATATATGCTTTTTAGTTGGGCTTGGACATATACTATGGACCTAAATATTGGAACTATGTTAGTGTGACCGTCACTGATCATCTATCATTCATGATATGATAATTGACGATAACTGAAATCCCTATGTCTAGTAAATATATAATGGGCTTATTTACTCTTAGATACGTAGTATAGGGTTTCCTATTAGATGATTGGAACTATGAGGACTAATGTTACACACATTAAACACCAAAGGGGTTGAATGTGTAAATACTCTTCTTATAAATAGAGAGCCATAAACCCTGAGTTAAGGTTAATGAGACACTAATCCTTCACTAATTTTCGTGTGTCTTCCTCATTTAAATTCGTGCATCATGTTCCAGCCGAATTACTCATCCCATTATTACTCAATCACCTTGTTATGGTAACCCGAAATCAATAGCAATTATGCTTTATGCTCTTACAGGTTCCATAAGACGATTGGGGATGTTTTATCACTCGAATCGAATCATGTTTATTCCAACATGTTGTATTAGAGCCGTGTTACGAACGATCTATCATGATTTGGTTCGAATTCGAGGGTTTTCGCAAACTAAAAATCTGCAGAACTACAAAACTCATGCCGACGTCATCACGAGTTCGTGCTGACGTCATCACAGACTAATGTTTACTTCGTGCTAACGTCATCCTCGCGCTGACGTCATCTTCGTGCTGATGTCATCACGCACTTCTGCTCATCTTCGCACTTACGCCATCACGAATTCGCGCTTACGTCATCGCGATATCGTGCTTATGTCACCACGAACTTCAGCTTAATTTCATACACAAATTAGCTACAAACTCGTGCTTACGTCATCACGAGTTTATGATACTTTCGTGCTGACAACATCACGAATCTATGATATCTTCGTGCTTACGTGTTCACGACTTAGATGATGTTTTCGTGCCTATGTCATCACGACTTACTGATGTCTTCGTGCTTACATTATCACGAACTATTACTTAACTTCGTGCTTACTTTATCATAAGTTATTACTTAAGTTCGTATTATACTGAAGATGATTTTAGGTGATGAATGTGTTCGTGCTTACTATTTTACCCTATAACTTTGTGGTTGTCCATATAGCATAATGACGTTTGGGACTTGGTTGAATTTCCTGAAGAATCCAAACCTGTAGGTTGTAAATGAATCTTCATAACCAAATTAGACCTGAATGGAAACGTCAAACGCTATAAGGCCATAACTAGTTGCGAAGGGCTTTACTCAAAAGGAAGGAATCGATTATCAAGAGACCTTATCTCATGTCTCATATAGATTCCTTAAGGATCATCATGGCATTCGTAACTTATAATTATGATTTAGAGTTACATTAGATGGATGTCAAGACCACTTTCCTAAATGCAAACTTGCATTAAGATGGATACATGTGAACCTGAAGTTCCATAAAGTAAATAGCACATGATCTGCAAGTTGAATACGTCCATATACAGGTTGAAGCAAGCATCACTAAAATGGTACGTTAAGTTTAATGAAGTCATAAGAGGAAAAGACTTCCTAAGAAAATCAAGTGGATTAATACACTAATCTCAAGATCAGTGGGAGTAAATTTACAAGCCTTGTTTTGCACGTGGATGATATACTTGCAAATAACAACTTGGATATGTTGCATGAGTCGAAGTGTTTACTTTTCGCAGAATGTTGACATAAAAGATCTCGGTGATGCCTTTAATATCACAGGTATCGAAATACATCGGGATAGACGTAATGATGTTCTAGTTCTTTCTCAAAAGACTTATATTGAACACATCTTTGAACGCCATAACATGCAACACTACATACCCACTATAGATCTATTATTAAAAAGAAACGTATGTGATTGTTTCCGAAGTCCGAACATTGAGATTAATAAGTAGCAAATGAGGATGATACCTTACTCGTAAGTAGTTAAGAGCATTACGTACGCTCAGGTCTGTACTCGTCCTGGTATCGCTCATATTGCCGGTATGCTTGGGAGTTAAGTATATAAACTCGGATTAGCATATTGCAAAATGGCTAAAAAGGTTCTACGATATCTGCAAAGGACAAAAGACTACATATTAATTAACTTATAGGAGAGGTGACAACTTAGAAGTAGTGGGATGTTCTAATTCCAATAAGAATTCTACTTCTGAATGTATATTTATGATTAGCTGGCAAACCTATCTTTTGACGGAGTCATAAGTAGAAACTGACTGCAACATCTACCATGATGTCTAAACGTTCATAATTTCATGTCATGAGATGTTGTTAAAGAACCTGGTCAGTGGACTCAAAGTCGTCATTTTTATTACTAAACCATTGAAGCTTTATTGTGATAACTCAGCTACCGTAATTTTTGAACAGTAACAGTTCAACTGGCGCTGAGATGTATCTCGATACAAAGTATCTATTTTACGTGAACTGATTGAGGAAAATGTTCTTTGTATTGAGTACATAAGTACACATAAATATGCTAATGAATCCAATGACCGAAGGTCTTCCTCCTAAAATCTTCGTAGGACACGTGTCGAAGATGAGGATTACTAAAAGACCCATTATGATAGCATGTTGTACTTATTGGTCATAATTATTATGTTAATGAAAATTTTTCTTAATGAAAAATTTTCCTCCTTATTTAGATTTTGTTTGTCTATTAGTTACACTTCGAGCTCATAACAGTGTAAAGACATTATATAACAAAATTTGTCTTAGTCAATTGATCATTGCTTATTAGTTTTAAATTTGAGTCATAGTTTGACTAGTGGGGTCCTGAGTTGATGTTCTTCTCTACGACTGTACTAATTGGCTATGATTTCGGTTTAAAACAAAATGAGTATTATTCCGGAACTTATTTGAATAATCATAGATAAATGATCGCTTGGTCAAGTGGGAGAATGTTGGAACCACGTTAGTGTGACCGTCACTGATCATCTATCATTCATGATATGATAATTGACGATAACAGAAATCCCTATGTCTAATAAATATATAATGGGCTTATTTATTCTTAGATACGTAGTATAGGGTTTCCTATTAGATGATTGGAACTATGAGGACTAATGTTACACACACTAAACACCAAAGGGGTTGAATGTGTAAATACTCTCCTTATAAATAGAGAGTCATAAACCCTAAGTTAAGGTTAATGAGACACTAATCCCTCACTAGTTTTCGTGTGTCTTCCTCATTTAAATTCGTGCATCATGTTCCAACCGAATTACTCATCCCATTATTACTCAATTTGTAACACCCCGCTAAAGCGGAATATACGGGATGCATAGATAAGCACAAGCATGCACAGTACAAGTTCGAACACAGCCAATAACATTAAGGAATAAGAAGTATCATAAGTTATTATAGCACATGGGATAAACCCAGAATTAGATAATATTTAAAAGATAGAACAATTGTCTTATAAGAACTTGAACTCTGAGCTGAACAAACAGAAGGAAGTCTTCACAGCTACGAATCTTGTACGTTCGAACCATCGCCAAAGGAATGAGCTAAAAGAAGGAAGACTCATATGCTAAAGGATTTAATAGTCTAGCCTGAAAAGCATGTAAGTTCAAAAAGGTCAACTACGAAAGTAGTTGGTGAGATTCACATCAAGTACTTTATAGTTATACATAGTAACAATATGTATATTAAGAACAAGTCATAAGTTCGGTACGTATATCATAAGTACTTTATAATAGTAAGAACAGTTTAAGAACAAGTAATGCACTTTGTATGTATGTATATAATCACTGCTAACCCGATTGGCCAATGATGAACAATAAGGTGCCAGTAAGCTCACATAATCAAGTAAGCTAAATATGATCTAGATCAGGACAAGTATAGATAATATGCATCCTCCAGAACTGTAGAGAATGAGGGTGGACCTACCCTAACAGCGCTATCCATGATTACCTACGGTTTATTCCCTGAACTGTGGGATATTAATTGATAGCAGTGGAAATAGTACTCATACATAGATCAGTAAGTGCATCACAGAGAACAAGCGTAGCAATATAAATGCATTAAAGATCCTGCCCATTCAAGATCTAAATACACTTTAGAAGATAATTCAGAATCATTTCATAAGTATTTTCATACGATCATAAAATAGTACGTAGACCGTTCAAGAACATATATATATATATATTTATATATATATATATAAGTACAAAATAGTTTTCATGCTTTTCAGTCCCCGATAAAGAACTTGAACAAAATGTACGAAAAGGGGATAAGTGAACTCACAGTGATCTGGTACACACAAAGTTATTGAGCACAGAAAACAAGCACAGAGATAGATAGGTTATATCTATCGAAATCCAAGCACACCTTGACAGAAACCTGCGATTTGATTCCAGAAACGTGTTTTGATCGTCACAAGGAACCCGAAAGTACAAACGATTTCAATCAAACAACCCAAAATCAAGATGGTGATTTTTAGTGTGTGAAAATGGGGGTGGAGGTGTTCCTGACTATGTGTTTTTAGAGAGAGAGAGGTGTTTGGAGGTGATGATGAATAGTGAGGGTTTCTCACTCTATAATTTTCTATTTATACCTTTTTAAATAGATGCACTAGGTATTTACAAGGGACTATTTGTTGAACATTTTTGCACTAGAACATTCATGGACATGAACATTTATGAACCGAACCTTCACATTTTATCGAATTAATTTATAATCCGTCACATAAATCAAGATTTAAGATCAAATTGACCTTCAAATAAGCACATATTTTACGTCTAAAGTACGTCAAGAACTTAAATAAATTGGACTGTCTAGCCGTTCAGATGGCGAAAGTACGATCTAAGGGACTTAATTAGAATGTTTATAAGGCGGTTGTTACACAATTACGTTGTTATGGGAACCCGAAATCAATAGCAATTATGTTTTATGCTCTTACAGGTTCCACAGGACAATTGATGATGTTTTATCACTCGAATCGAATCATATTTATTCCAACACTAAACACTGTGCTTTTATTCAACCCTAAATATTTTTATATAACTTCAAATCAAACTACAGAACTATCATCTTGAAAAAACATGATAAGAATAACCTAATAATGACCAGAATGATTTGAAACACTTAATTTCCTTGGACCTGATTTTATTCTTATCCATCTAGTCTGCTTAGTGACGATGTGGTCACCTTATATGTGTATATATCCATACTCATACATAAAACATTTTCATTATCCTTATTTAAAATTTTAAGATTGTTTGGTAAGATACAATGTGAGTAATTCATCCCCAACATATGATAAATCAAGACCATTTTTTTTCATCTTATACAAAGAGTAATTTGCTCATTTGATAGAAACTCATATGACATATAATTTATTTGCATATGAGTTTGTTGGGTGTGGGGAAAAAAAGAGGTGGGTACTACTAAATTTTATTAGAGCCGGGTATTACTAAATTTTATTTTTCTTTTTGGATATTTCCTTATTATTTTATTTTTAATTGAATGTAAAATAGTTATGGCCTTAAAGTTCAGTTTCCGTTGACCACAAGAAAATATATTGTACGTGACATCTTTTTGTTTGCCGTTAATTGTCTTATTTCATTGTAGTTCTCGAATCACACACAATAATCCATTGGCTAACATTTCGATTTTTTCCATACTTTCTTTGTCATTATTCCCATCTTTCCTGTCTAACTTTACTTTCAATCTCTTAATTGAAAAACAGCTGATACTGATACAACAATACCTTTCACTATCAATACAACAGGTCACAACCACAATGTGTAACGTGGCTGCAAAATGCCATGAAAAGTAACCATCATAGTCTTTAATCTTTATTGTGAAAACGACAATCAATATTATGTCCTCACTTCATTGTAGAAACATGTCTTGCTTAATGTGATATTCTAGTAGCAAAATAGTGAAATTTATAAGTCACTACTTTTAGTATGATCGATGAAACATCATAGACACGACTAATACATTGATTTCTTCAGCTGGGATATTAATTAGTTGGTTTGAAGTAAACCATTGTATGCATTGAGGGGCTTAAGGAATTATTGGGGGCCTAGTGTTAGTTATTAACATATTTATTCTTGGATTGAGATTTCCTAAAGTTAATTACAACTTTATTAGTAAAGTTGTAGATCCTAACCATTGATTTAAAATTAAAGGTCAATATTCAAAGATGAATTTTAAATTTTGACCTTAAATTTCAATTCAAAGGTCAAGATGCTTCCAACTTTACCAATAAAGTTGAAAGCAATTTTAGGAGATCTCAATCTTTTATTATCTGCCTGCTACACAATGTCCTTTCCATTTGTTTCTTTTTATTTTGTGTAACCCAATTAGTTGTGTTTATTTTAAATTTGGTTTTTAATTTGTTGCAAGTTTCATTTATAAACGACATCTGGATTCGGCTAAATACCATCAAAGAAGGACCCCACATAATCATTAATCAAAATCGAACCCTCTCGTATTAAACTGCTAGAAGAAAAGTAAAATACCAATGATAATTAGTACAACTGATCAGATCCATCTCAGGTTTTACCCAAGGTCTTGAGTTCGATCTTTAAGGATGACAAGTCTTGAGATCTTCCTCCGAATACTTGTAACAACCCATGATCAACATTTCGTTGTTTAGGGTACATGCAAGGCTTCACCATTATACGGTGTGGTTTTCCCTGATGTCGCATACCGACTAAGTGTTCAAAAATTAAAAGAAGATAAGTAGAATAATTACTAGTACTAAAATCCGTGCGCGTTGCACGGATTGACATATAATAATCACAGTATCTTTTCAATAACCATTACGTCTAATCAGTGGTAACAAATATTATAACATATGAAGTAAGGAATAGCAAAACATGAAAGCTAAATCAATCAATCTAAATATAATAAATCTAATCAAATGCTTTTAATGTTAAAAAAAAACATATACTTTTAGTCAAATTAAACATATAGCCTAAAGTTTAAGGTAGAAAATCATACAAAATATGAAAGCAACATGCTTGTGAAGGGGCAATTCTTTAAGGACTAAATTAATTAACTTAGAATACTACTCCGTATAACAATATAATGATAATCACCAATATACTAATATCAATAACCAAGAAAAAAAAAACAAAAGACATAAAATCATTTAGAATATAAAAACCAACATGCTTGTAAAGGTAGTGTAATTGTTTAAGCCCCAAATCAATTAACTTATAATAATAATAATAATAATAATAATAATAATAATAATAATAATAAGTGTGTTAAGTATGAGGCTAAATGTACCGATATTGGATATGAGTTTTTCCCTTTCTTTTTCTCTTCTTTCGGAGAGCTTCAGAAGGATGCAATAGCCTTACTGAAACGGATCCGAAAGTTTTCCGTGACTCGAGACATTGGGGTATGTGCTTCTACTCATATTTTTCATAGGATTAGTTTTGCTATTACTATAGGTGTGGGAGCCCAAATAGTATCGCGACTCCCTACTAATTTCTTGTAACTTTTATGAAAATTTAATAAAAGTGTTACTTTTATAATAATAATAATAGTTATAAAATAGTAATAATAATAATAATAATCAATAAACTAATAATAATAACCAAGAAAAATATAAGAATAAGGAAAAAGAATTAAAAACTTATCAGACATGATAGAATGATTCCTTAACTAATATATATAGAATTGACGATTGGCTTTGTAGAAATTTACATTATGTAACTAATAAATCTTATACGGATTAGATATGCAATATCCTAGTTTTATACGAAAAAGAAATTACATTAAATAAAACTAATTAAATAAAAGAGATTACATTAAAGAAATTAATTATTAATTTGATAATAATAACTAATTAAATAAAACTAAAAAGATAGTTGTCGTTTTAATAAAGCGTCACGTGTCGATCAAAATAGGCTACAATTCTGTTTTAGATTATTAGTTGATAAGAACGTAGTTTATAACAATTAGCATTAACCACAACTTAATAATTATCCACACTAAGAAAAAGAAGTGTGCAAATTAACTTTGGCATGTCTTATGTTTTTCGACCCCAATTTTTTGCATTACCTTCTATAATATAGGAGTTGAATGTGAACAGGAACTTTTTTGTCTTTTTCTGTAGTTTCAGTATATATAATATGTTTAGCAATTATACCTCAAAAAATTGAAATGGTGGAGTAGTTGAGGCCTCCACCTTTAGATGGAAAGGTGCTGGGTTCGAAACCTTTCCCCCCACCCCTTTATGTTTTTTCTTTTTTTTTTCTTTAGTTTTGCTTTTTTGAAGGTTTTATCTTTTTTGCATTTTCAATATATATAATATGTTTAGCAATTATAATTTAGAAAACTAAAATGATGGAGTGGTTGAGACCTTCAACTTTGGAAGGAAAGGGGTTGAGTTCGAAACCATCCACCACCTCTTTATGTTTTTTCTTTTTTTTTGTCTTTAGTTTTTTCTTTTTGGTAATTTAACCCTTTCTTTTTGAATTTTTCTATCCCATATATAAATTTAGTTTTATATAATTAAACCCCAAATTTTTTTAAATTTTTTTTGGGTTTTTAAATTTCTAAATTTTTATTTTTTGTTTATACCATTTATGTTTTAGGCTTTTGTATTTATTTTAATATTAGGTTTTCTTTTATAATTTCTTTAATACTTTTTACCAATTTTGTTTTTTGGTTATTATTATAACTTTTGTAATTTTTTTTTGTAACATTTTGTTTTTTTAACATATTTTTTACAACTTTTTTGTAATTTTATAATTTTTCCTTTGAAATTTTTTTAAACCTTTTGCGTTCTTTTTAACGCCACCGTTAAAAACATTCGGCTAGATATGACTACACGCTTTAAACATCGACGCCACCCAACGGGCGGCATGTGAACCACCTAGTTGTTAAATTTTGCAACCTGTGAGTGGAGAAATTAACACATAGACGTTTGGCTACGATGGAGTAGATTAAAAAAAATATTAATTTTTTTAGCATAAAAGACAAAATTTAATACAGTAAATATATATAATTTTTAATTGCTCCACAAAGATTTTTTTATTTATTATTTCTACAATTTCATTTGTGAACCAATTGACAAATTACTTATATACTAAAAAATTATATGATTTTTACCACTACTTATGCGAGTACAACTTACATGTCTTTATGCATGTTTTACAATCTTTTTATGTATAGATTCATCTAGATCATTCTTTTACCTATTTCTACCTTCTTTTCATCTAGCATCTTCTTCACACTCTTCTTCTCATAATATCTCTTCTTTAAAATTATATCCAGTCTGTTATTGTTGGTTTAAATTGAAGGTATATTCCTATTAGATGTCTGCTACTTATTTTACATGATATATCAATTTCAGTAATATCTTCTTTACTAAGTGTTTTTTTCTTAACAGTTGACATGCTTCTCTTGAACGGTCACCTAACTAATCAAAATCATCGAAGGAGCTCCCCATTTTAAAAAGGCAGTAACTACCATTCCTTGAAACATATGATAATTTTGTTTTTGACTTATCATTCCTGTGGTGGACCGTATGCTAAAAGTGGCACCTTTGGTCCTATAAAATCCTTAGATATCAAGTCCATGTCCTTATAACATTCCATGGTGTTCACATCAGTAATTTATGCTTTGAGCCTAATGGGATTATCGACATTTATATCACCAAATAATTTTTCTTGGTTTCATATGATGTTGTTTGCTTTTACAAAATTTCATTACTTCTTTTTTTTTTTCCTTTGATTGTTTAATTATTTTATATTAGTTCATTGTATTTTATTTCCAGGTTAATTTGTTGTGTGTTTGCTTAATTTATATTAGCGGTTTTTTCCCGGTAGAAGCTCTATTGCCAGGTTTGTTATTCTCTATTTTTCATTATTAGTATATACTATATTACTATCTGTCTTTAATTTATTAGTATATACTATATTACTTTATATCTTTAATTTGTTAGTATATACTATATTAATTTCTATCTTTAACCAGTGTACTTATTATTACTGTATAATTTGCGATAAATTAAGAGATGTTGTACTCAAGAAAACGTAAACACAACTCCCAAAATACACTTGAAAACACTAACTGCACAGTACTTAGGGATACTCGACGTCGTCATGACACAACTACCGGTACTTTGCCTTCTAACGCACCTTTGTATATAGACCTCGGAGACTGCAGTTGCATCTGTGAGTATTGTGGCGCACTTTTTCGGTATGAAGAACGTTGTCAGCAAATATCTGTTAACAGACATATCACATATAAACAGTGTTGTAAAGAGGGCAAGATTAGATTACCATTTCATGGAACATATAGCCCAACTATTACTAATCTCTTTACTAAAAATGAATTTCTCAATAACATACGTGCCTATAATTCTATGTTCTCTATGACGTCATTCGGAGCAAAAGTAGACGATAGTATCAACGATGGTTCTGGTCCATACGTTTTTAGAGTCGAAGGGCAGATATGCCATTGGCTTGGAACGTTATGTCCTCCAGGAAATGAAACACCACGATTCTTCCAAATGTATATTTACAATGCTGAAAATGAAATCGCTCACAGATTGGCACCCTTCAACGAGAACGCTCGACCTTCACTTTCTGCTGACTTTGTTTCTCTTATTTCAAATGAACTTCAAAAGTGCAATAAATTAGTTCAGCTTTTCCATAACGCTAGGGACCTTATTCGCCTAAACGACGTGCCTAACTTTTCTATTCGTTTATATAGTTCCTATCATGCACAATCCTATGACATACCAAGTGACGGTTGCATCGAAGCTATCGTTAATGACAATGATCCGTTATCTAACGGCTTTGACATCGTCATTCGTAACAAACAAACTGGCCCTCAACGTATTAATAAGTTACATCCACTTTACATGTCGTTGCAATATCCGTTGTTATTTATTTACCGTGAGAATGGATGGTCTCCTGAAATGTGATTAACTGCACCTGCTGAAGGTAAAGACAGAAAATTAACTATGAATATGTTTTATAGCTATCAACTTCATGATCGATTTAACTTATATAGTTTACTCCTAAGAGGCGGTCGCCTTTTCCAACAATACTTGGTCGATGCCTATGTATGTTTAGAACAAGATCGACTTAATAACTATAGGTATAATCAAAGTACATTTAGATCTGAACACCTTCAAGGAATTCATGATGCGATCATACGCGGTGATACTAATGGTCACGACATCGGAAAACGAACAATCTTACCATCATCATTTACAGGTGGTCCTCGCTACATGTACAAACATTACCAAGATGCCTTAGCAATTTGTAGAGTCCATGGAAATCTACAATACTTTGTTACCTTTACATGTAATGTGAAATGGCCAGAAATAGAAAGACATGTAGCCAAGTACCCCCCCCCCCCTTAAGGCTCAAGATCGTCCGGAGATCATAGCAAGAGTGTTCCATTTGAAACTCAAGTCGTTGATGAACTTCATAAAATTGGAAAAGCCTTTTGGGGAGATCGTGGCAGGTACATCAACATACGACTCTTAACTCTTTCCACATTTGTTAGTCCATTCACCGTTTTTACTCCCCGCACTCTTTTAACACAGATCTACATACCATTGAGTTTCAAAAAAGAGGCTTACCTCATTGCCACATGTTGTTATGGGTACATCCTTCTCAAAAGATCAAAGAAGCAGAAGAAATAGATAATTACATCTGTGCAGAAATACCTGATCGCGTGCTTGAACCTCAGCTCTACAGGATCGTGTCTGAGTTAATGATGCACGGTCCATGTGGCCTCACAAATCTGAAATCACCTTGCATGAAACTAGGTAATTGTTCCAAAAAATTTCCCAAAAACAACGAGGAAATTACATGCTTTGACAAGAACGGTTAAGCACGATATAGGAGACGATCAACAACAAACGTTTACTTTGTTTGTACTATCAAGCACATATTAACGTTGAATATTGTGGCTGGAGTATGTTGATAAAGTACTTATTCAAGTACATATCGAAAGGACCTGATCGTATACGTTACTCAATCAACAAAACTCCTGCCACATCGGCTGACGATGGAACAAACACAAACTCTACCCAAGTAGATGAAATCAAAAACTTTGTTGATAGCCGTTTCATCTGCCTGGAGAATTCTTAATTTTCATAAACATTACAGAAACCCACTTGTTCGGTTACTATCAGTTCACTTAAAGAATATGCAAAACGCTTATTTCAAAGACAAAGATAAGCTGAAAAACGTGGCCAACAATCCCCATGCAGCGAAGACAACTCTCACTGAATGGCTTCTTAATAACCGCTACGATGCGAGAGGCAGACACCTGTGCTATATTGATTACATTTTAGAATATCGATGGGATGCCTCTTACAAATGTTGGATTCGCAAATCATTCAGAACAAAACCTGCCACAGGAAGACTCATTTACGTACATCCAACATGTGGTCAACTATTTTACTTACTGATGCTTTTAACACATCAGCGAGGATGTCAGACATTTAAAGACATTCGTAGAGTAAATGGACAGGCATGCACTACCTACCGGGACGCTTGTGAGAAACTAGGATTATTACAAGACGATAATGAGTGGTCCACTGCTATTAATGAGACTGCCTTTTGGGCAACAGCATCAGAATTGCGGACTTTGTTTACTCACATGCTATTATATTGTGAGGTTTCAAGCCCGGGTGAGTTATGGAGAGAACATTGGAGTAAAATGACAGATGACATAACTCGCACTTATGGACATGCATCATTGAAGAGAAATTACTTTTCTCCTTAAGAAATAAACTGCTCATTGAAGAGAAAAACTACGATAGGCACACTCTTGGAACTGAACATGCATCATTGAAACAACGCTTGAACAATGAACAATTGCAAATTTATGATTACGTTACAATAAGTTTAGAGACTAATAAGCAGGTCCTAGCTTTTGTATATGGACATGGCGGAACTGGAAAAACATTTTTGTGGACAACAATAATTTCAGGTTTACGCTCTCATGGGAGAATTGTTTTAGCTGTTGCAGCTTCTGGAATAGCATCCTTACTACTCCCGTCTGGTAAAACTGCACATTCAAGGTTCAAAATTCCTCTAGACCTAACTGATGATTCTACTTGCAATGTCAAGAAAAACACACATCTGGCACAATTACTTATTGAAACTTCACTTATTATTTGGGATGAAGCCCTGATGAGTGATAGAAAATGCCTCGAATCATTAGATAGGACTTTGAATGACCTGAACAACGACGATAGACCTTTTGGTGGTAAATCTAAACTATTAGGAGGTGATATCAGGCAGGCACTACCAGTGAAATGCAACGTCTCAAAAGAAGCCATCTTAGCGTCATCATTACCTAGATCCTACTTATGGAATACATTCCAGGTCTTCAAATTAACTGAAAATATGCGTCTTCAAAGACCAGATTTAGACCAACGGCAAATAGCAGAAATTTATAACTTCTCTTCATGGCTACTTGCAATCGGAGATGGTAACCTTGGTACACCTGATAAAAACGATCCTCAAAACACCAAGACAATAGAAATCCCATCTAATTACATAATACCTTTTCTCGAAAAAGCACTTACTGACCTTATCCATTTCATATATGACGATGACACCTTATAGAATCCATCAGCAACTAATCTATGTGCAAAGGCGATCGTTTGTCCTAAGAACGAAACTACAGATGAGATCAACATAAGTGTGTTAGAAATGGCTCCGGGAACAGGTAGAACTTACCTTAGTACAGACACAATAGTTCCTTACACCGGAGACCATGGAGATACCGAAATTCTATATTCAACTGAATATCTCAATCTTATAAGCTTCAATGGACTACCACCACATCGCTTAGAACTGAAAGTTAACACACCAGTAATGTTGTTACGAAACGTAAACCAAACAGAAGGCTTATGCAATGGAACTCGACTTTTGATAACACAACTACTTCCTAGAGTTATTGAGGCCCAAATAATGACAGGAACGACAATCGGTCACCGTGTTTACATCCCAGTATAAAATTAACCCATAGTGACAAAGAGTTTCCCTTCATCTTTAAAAGAATGCAATTTCCTATTAAATTGTGTTACGCAATGACTATAAACAAAAGTCAAGGGCAGTCATTTAACAAAATAGGAGTTTACTTGCCACAACCAATCTTTAGTCACGGACAACTTTACATGGCACTGTCACGTGCCACTAGTCCTTCGGCATTAAAGTTACTAATTGTTCCTCAACAACAACACAAACCAAATGAAACAAAAAATATCGTTTACTCTGACTTTTTAAAAGAAATCAACACTTATTAACAACTAGTTACGTACCATAACAATTACATAATTACATTAATTACTATAACGAAACTAACCTATCTTTTTATCCTTGCAGGTCAATGTCAACCAGAAGCCTTAGCGAGATAAAACCCCACGAACCAGGTGGTGAAATTCACGTGCGAGTGATAAGAAAATGGATACCACACAACAGAAAAGAAGACCTGTGCTACCTCTTAGTAGATAGCCATGTAAAGTGCACAACAACAAATCAAAATTTTCCTACATTTTATCTTTTTTTTTTTCATTACAACTAACAAAAAGTTAACATTTACATACCTGTTACAGGGTGACGCTATTGAAGCTTCTGCAAAATCATCAAACGAAAAGTATTTCGACGACAAGTTAAAACTGAACTCATGCTATGCTATATCAGACTATTTATCAATAGACGCAAAGAAAAAATTTCATTACTTCTTTTTTTTTCCTTTGATTGTTTAATTATTTTATATTAGTTCATTGTATTTTATTTCCAGGTTAATCTGTTGTGTGTTTGCTTAATTTATATTAGCGGTTTTTTTCCTGTAGAAGCTCTATTGCCAGGTTTGTTATTCTCTATTTTCCATTATTAGTATATACTATATTACTATCTGTCTTTAATTTATTAGTATATACTATATTACTTTATATCTTTAATTTGTTAGTATATACTATATTAATTTCTATCTTTAACCAGTGTACTTATTATTACTGTATAATCTGCGATAAATTAAGAGATGTCGTACTCAAGAAAACGTAAACACAACTCCAAAATACACTTGAAAAGACTAACGGCACGGTACTTAGGGATACTCGACGTCGTCATGACACAACTACCGGTACTTTGCCTTCTAACGCACCATTGTATATAGACCTCGGAGACTGCAGTTGCATCTGTGAGTATTGTGGCGCACTTTTTTGGTATACGCTTCTTTTGCTATATCCAAACTTACCGCGCAACGCGCGGGTAATCTTCCTAGTTTATATACAATTTTAAGAAAGGTAAACAACTAGTACCTTTTTAAAAAAAATATAAATACAACCTTCTTCTGTGCTAAAGACACAAGTTAATTAATGGACAAAAAACCGTTACTATATTCAACCGAAATCCATTTTAATATACCCGTCTACCTGCCATTTTGATAATCCCTTTCCAAAACCGCATGAAAACTATGTCTATCTATTAGACTATTACAAACTTCACAACTGAAGTGATGGCGTATCCGTACTACGCTACGAAGGGTCTGCCTAACAAACAAATGTTACCCCGCAGTGTCGCGAAAGAACCTGCGCGTGAAAGGCATCCAGCTGGAAATAATACTCAAAATAAAGAAAAGATTACCTAAATCTCTCCTTCCTTAGAATGCGGACGATCGGTTCCAACTTATTTAGGAAGTTAAATCTATTCCTAAAAATGGAAAAAACCTATCTATAGAGGAGTTCTCCCACCTTACGAACTTCTGGTCCTATAAAAAGGAGATACGACGAGATGAGAAACACACACAACACTCCGACTTTGATTAGCGTAAAGAGGCTTACACTCTACCTACAGGGAATCGCTAGTAATCAGAGTCAAAAACCTCCCCCATTCATCCTTAGCGAGATCCGGTGTACAAACATTGGCGCCATCCGTGGGACCCTATATTTTCATCCTGCAAAAGAAAAAAACAAAAACACCATACGACCCTTACTTTCTTGTACTGAATCAAGGCTAGGAAAATGGCCGATGTACCACCAGGTTTCGAATCGCAAGCCCAGCAATCGGCTGGAAACGAACCTGTTAGGAATACCCCACCCACTTCTGGCCCAGCAATTGTAACACCTGCTGGCGATAATCGACAAACAGGCTCCCTCGTTGAAGGCGGCGCGCAGCGCACTACTCAGACACCCGAAGGCCGCGGTAGGTTTTCACGGGGATCCCCGACAAGAAACCCGATGCTGTTTGACCCCGATTATATCGTCAGAAACTACGATCATATCCGACGAACTATTAGCCATCTCAGGAGAACTGGAGCATTGGGCAGCACCAGCAGGGTGCTAGTTTTCGATGGTGAGACAGATGACGATTATGATGCAGAAACTCCACCAAGAGAACTTCAGAGATATCCCAGAAATTCAAGACCTCGAACCGGAGTCGGGTACGACTTTGACTTGGGTAGCGGAGGCCTCACACGCCAAGATCCTCTAAGCCACTCAGGAGGAGGGAGACCCGAGGGTCCGGAACTCAGAGACCTCCCCCCAGAGGGGAGGATTCAGGACGACTTCCGGACTAGGGGTACAGGGACAGAAGGTCGGCGACCCAAAGTACCTAGGGGCCAGTCCGTTCCAGATCGAAACCCGCAGAACACTATGGGAAATCCCGGAGGTGACTACGATGGTCCATCGCGGAGTGCACCTCAGGTTCATAACGCCTCATCAGGAATAAACACAGGGCCTCCGGGCCAAACTTACCAAGTGCCCCCGGGTTACACTTATCAGGGACCTCAAGGGCTAACCATCATAGGACCTTTGGACCATATGTATCAAAGCTTATATAACCAAGGATACTCGGGGCAGGGTTATGGAAACATGAGCGGCCCGCAGTATCATCCCCAGCCATATGGTAACCAGGCGGTTAGGCCCTTACATCAGTATTTGCACCCCAATTTGCAACACAAACCTTCGAAACAACACCAATTCCAAGACCGTACGGGCCCCAGATGGGGGGCTACGACGTACCAAAATGCCCTAGAACTCAGCCTGGTTGGAGGAAGCGTCGAAAACTCACCCTTCGTCGCCTGGATACAAAGCTATCCCCTCCCAACCGACTTAAAGTACCCTTCCCACCTTGGGACCTACAAAGGAAAGAGCGACCCGGATGATTTCCTAGAAGCGTTCGAGGGTGTGGCAGAGATGAAAGCTGGAACGTACCTATTGCATGCCGAATGTTTAGGTACGCCCTCGAAGGAGATGCCAGAGAATGGTTAAAAAGCGTAACGAAAGGGTAAATTGTTAGCTTCGATGACCTCAAAGAAAAATTCAGGGCTCGGTTCAGTCAGCAGAAGAAACACAAGAAAATCCACGTGGCAGCCCACGGGATAAGACAAAGAGAGACGGAAAGCTACAGGTCGTTCATTGACAGGTTTACTACAGAGACAGAAGATATAGTAGATCTTGCTGAGACAGAAGATAGGGGACTTCACAAGACTATTTTACCAGAACTGAACAAGACCCCGAAAGAAATCCTGCTCACCGAAAGCGCAACAAAGAATTTCTCCACACCACCCCGATTAAACCCAAGGAGCAGAAGAGACACTTCCAAATACTGCGAGTTCCACCAGGACTACGGTCACGATACCAACACCTGCTGGCAGCTAAAGAAAGCCATTGAAGAAGCTATTAGCGAAGGAAAGCTGGCTATATAGAGACCTTCCGAATACTTATAAGCAAGTCCAAAAAGGAACGCATGTATTCTTGGACGCGAGGGAAATAGTTTCTAAAGGGGACAATAGTCCCCCACATGACAAAGACGCTTCAGCAAAAAAGGGGAAATGAGGAAATGACAGAGAAAGACCTAAATATAGCCCGTACCAGAAGGAAGATAGGGGACTTCACAAGACTATTATATCAGAACTGAACAAGACGCCGAAAGAAATCCTGCTCACCGAAAGCGCAGCAAAGAATTTCTCCACACCACCCCGATTAAACCCAAGGAGCAGAAGAGACACTTCCAAATACTGCGAGTTCCACCAGGACTACGGTCACGATACCAACACCTGCTGGCAGCTAAAGAAAGCCATTGAAGATGCTATTAGCGAAGGAAAGCTGGTACACCTGGTTAAAAGTGTGAGGCAACAAACCCCCAAGAAGGAGGACGAGCAAGGAGAAAAGAAAAAAGGCCCAGAAAAAACCATCTATGCTATTTTGAAGAAAAAACCTGTGGAAAAGCGCCCGCTCCCAAAGATTTACCGGGGCGACGCAGACAACATTTCATTTCTTTCGACTTACAAGGTTTTCCGTGACCCACTGGTAATCACTGCTCTTTTGGAAATATCAAAAGTCAAGGAGATAATGGTAGACACAGGGAGTGAATGTAATGTGCTGTACGAAGAAGCATTCTGGAAGTTACACCCTGTGTCACGAATGAACCTCAGAAAGACAGACGGTTCGGTACAAGGGTACTCTGGAGAAACAGGTATACCCATGGGAAAGCTATCGGTCAAGATGACCATCGGAGAAGGAAGGTGGAAGCGAACTGAGAAAATTAGTTTCCTCGTGGTCAATGGAACTTCCCCACTCCAGGCGATCCTAGGCAGACCTGGAATACAAAAGTTAGAAATGATCCCATCCGTCATCCATGGCATGATCAAGTACCAATCGGACAGAGGCATCGGAATCTTGGTAACAAAGAACAAAAAGCTATCTGAAGAAGGCCAGGATGGGCCACACTACCTGACATGGAGCGAAGGACCTTACCTAGGCCGCATGGACGGATACTAAAACACCTACCAAAGACAAGGCAATTTTAGTAAGGGAAAATCTTTTTAATCACTATCTTTTTTTAAAAAAAAAAAAGCCTAGAGGATATGGTATGTAACCTCAAATGTGTTATTTAATAAAGGCTTATATTCGTTTTATTTGTATATCTCTCCTCGTATTTAAATAGAAGTGCATAAACTTACGCATAAATTTAAAGACATACAAGGATAGAGAGATACAACATTAACTCATATATGATGAAAAATGGGGACGCCCATATATGCATAAAAAATCTCCGGAGAAACTGGCAAATATCCGCCACAACGGATGTTGACATATAAAGCATGCTAAGACGGTTCTCAAACCGCACGTAGCATAAAGTACCTTGCTACGCATAGGTGGTTCCCAAACCATTTATAGCAATGTATAATTTGCTTACCGATAAAAAAGGGTTCTGGTTCTTAGACCATGTAAAAATAAAAATGGTCCTCAAACCATATAAGAAAATTTTTCTTTCATGAAAAATTGTATAAAGACAAATTGCTCTCAAACCACATACAATAAAGGATCATGTATCACCCTACACAGTGGTTCAACATAAACACAATCTGCTGCAGGCAAGTACCAAAACGACTGAAGATATCAGTCATAGCCGCCCCACATTATATTCATAAATGCAGCGCTATAGGTGCTGCACAAAATATTCATAAACACAGTCATATAAGACTGTAGAAAAACGATAATTGTTTCAAAGTCACAGGCATCATAAGTTAAAAAGGAAATTGTCTTGGTTGGCACATACGCCAAAATACCAAGGCATGCAGGCCCGATCACTGGGGTGCTTCATAGTCTTCTGGTTGAATCACATCAGGAACAATCTTGAGCAAGTCTTCAACAGCGGCATGAGGGTCAGCAACAACCTTCTCCAAGAATGGAAAAACAGTTTCCTTCCACTTGTGATCAGCCACCTCCAGCTCATGAGAGGCATTGGGGACAAAATCACACCTGCAAGTCAGGTCACACTTCCCTTCGGCCGAAAACTCCTCCAGCACAGTGGACCTCTCGTCCGCCCTCTCAGCGGAGGTCAAATCACCAAGAAGCTGCCCAACCTCATCACTATAAAGCAAAGACTTACTCACATACGGGATCACCTCGGTCACTACCCTTGCTCTGTCAACCTTCAGCAACTCAACCTGATTACGCAACAAACTGCTATTCTCCTAATCCTGATCAAAGTCTTTTTGAAGTTTCGCCAAAGATTCTTCTTGCACAACGGCATCTGCCTTCAACATGTTCAGCTGCTGTTTCAAACTCTGAACCAAATCGGATGCTTCAACGGTGGTTACAAACCTGGCTTCCCTGGCTTTCAAATCCTCAACCGTGGCGATTAACGAATGCACCTCCAAACTCTTAGACCTCAGATCAATAGCCATTCTGGTAAAACGCCTAGCAGCAACAGCATCAAGATAAGCATGGAATTGGCAATCCTTCTTAAAAACATTCAGGAAGGTCTCGTTGTCCATGCTGTCAATTTTTTTAACATCTTCAGCATTCATATTATCACCATTCAACCAAATGAGAATTTCTTGATCATGCAAAGCTGCAACAAGGGAAAAGCCAAACAAGAATTTTAGGAAAATACAAGCATGTCAGGGGAATAAAGTCAATAAGTAAATGCATAGCTATTGATAGAATAAAACAACGATTGAGGAAGGATATCAAAAAAGCAGATACCGGTCTTCGGGGAAAAGGGCTTACGGAACTCAGCATCCTTTGATTCATCACCTACTTGTCATGTCTGCAAAAACAGATATCAAAAACCAAAGCATTAACATAAAAGAGGCGAAAAGAATGATGTGACACTTACCATCAATATTCACACCACCAGGCAGAGATGGTATCAGTTTGGCTTTATACAAAACAACATCAGGATATGCTGCAACTGTTATGGGATTCAAACGGATTTCTCTACACAATGCACCAACGGCATAATCTGGGAAAGGGTTGTCATACTTGGCATGGACACACAATAACTTCTTATCAGTGATAGACTCATATTCTTTAGGGATTAACGACGACCTCATGAACACAAATTGACTTTTCCAGTCACGGATATCCAACCCACCCCTCTGTAGCCCAGTCACCAGAGGGGCAAGTTTGGACAAAGTACCTACACAAATCTAACGACGGCTCTCCCCCATATGCCCTACACATCACCTCAAAGGCAACAATCCTAGACAACCCTAAAGGAGTGATGGTAGAAATGTGGATTTCAAAAAAGGCAAGGACTTCAAGCATAAAAGTAGAAAAAGGGTATCTAACATTGCCCTCAGATACAGATTGCAAATAAAAACCCACATACCCATCAGGAGGGGTCAAAATGGTGTCACATCCGATGGTATTTTAAACAACGATATTTTACCAGGAAAAAACTTATCGACAAAAGCAGTTAGCTTTGATCGGATGACGGTGGACTCAGTAACTTTTATGCCTTCTTTCGACATCAGAACAAAGAATCGATGAACAAATATAAGATTTAAAGGGAAGGAATGACGTACCTACTTTGATGACTGGAGATGACAAGGTCAGAAGAAACCCTAGACAGAAAGGGATTTTGTTTTGAAAAATAAAAGAAAGAAGTGGAAAGTCGAAAATAAAATCTAAATAAAGATAACCATCGGCTTTATATGCGAGGTTGCATGCTAATCAGGGCCGTCGAAATCGTGCCTTGAGATACGTGCCGAACTACCACTTTAAAAAAAAAAAACACTGATTAACACCTTTCAAATCAATGTTTAATTAGGATTCAGGGAAATTGCAGTATAGCCCCTAGTAGACACCAAGTTTCAGAATAGTCCAAGGGAATGACTATTTGGCAAAAATCACCCCCTTGGACTGGGGGCTTGATGGCGTATCCGTACTACGCTACGAAGGGTTTGCCAAACAAACAAATGTTACCCCACAGTGTCGCGAAAGAACCTGCGCGTGAAAGGCATCTAGCTGGAAATAAGACTCAAAATAAAGAAAAGATTACCTAAATCTCTCCTTCCTTAGAATGCGGACGATCGGTTCCAACTTATTTAGGAAGTTAAATCTATTCCTAAAAATGGAAAAAACCTATCTACAGAGGAGTTCTCCCGCCTTACGAACTTCTGGTCCTATAAAAAGGAGATACGACGAGATGAGAAACACACACAACACTCCGACTTTGATTAGCGTAAAGAGGCTTACACTCTACCTACAGGGAATCGCTAGTAATCAGAGTCAAAAACCTCCCCCATTCATCCTTAGCGTGATCCGGTGCACAAACATGAAGACAAAACATAATATATAGTAATCTTCGTGTTTAAGTCGTGTCAAAGTACGCACTTTCCCAAAAACAAATCATATAGTATCTTTACTCTCCTTTTGTCAAAGGGGACCTAATTATTTGAATACACCCCCATCAAATATGATATGAGGCTATCCGGAGTGGGGCGGAATCCCCTCCTTCTCGCCCTCCTTTTCGCCTGGAACACCACCCCTTTCGCCGTTTAAGCCCCCAAAACACCTTTGGGCGGAATTTTTCTTTCGCCCAAACTCTCCTTCTCGCCTAGAACACCACTCCCCCCTTTTTCCCACCAAAATTTTCTTGCCACTTGGCGGATATCCCCTCCTCTACATCTTCCGCCACCCCGTTTAGCCTAAACTTTGGACCACAAGTTGAAACATGGGGACACTAACCCACATACACTTACATCTATTCTTTAATAAACAAACATACAAAACTCCCACTCTTCCGCACCTTCTTAAGATTCTGGTCGGCTACCCACTGCTGTCGCTGCCCGGTCACCGGAAAAATCACTAAACACCTTGAAAGCCATCTACAACACCATCTATAACCACCCAACATATCCATTCACTACCAACACCACTTGACACCTTCATACCACACTTCACAGCCGCACTACCACCACCCCAGTCCCACCTGGATCCGCCGCACCACCACCAGGACACTATCAAGGCACCACCTTCACCAACACTACCATCTTCATCATCTACATTTGAAACCTATCACTCCCCTCTCATCATTTTGGATCTGTATAAAACCCATCAACAAAACTCTTAAATTCATGAACTATAAAACTAAAATTTAAAATTTATAAAGAGAATTATGATATACAATAGAGAAATTATGTGTACATAACTACTTATAATAAAGAGATAGATATGAGTATGATGATTTATAGTGCCAACCAACAACCAGGTCAGAGATCAGAGCAAAAACAGAAAGAGATCTAATGGGTTTATATATATCTAAATTGAGAGAAGATATAAAAAAATGAATAAATCTAATAATCTATAATATGATACTGACTATGCAATTTCCACAAAAAGCCCTAAATTCAATTTAAGCAATATAATAAGCAAGAGCAAATGTTAAAGCAGCAAATAAAGATCGGAAAATAAAGACAAGATGAATAGGGGACCATACTATAAATTGAAGGAAGGGAATATGTTGGGAGCATGCACATGTTTGGTACACTGAAATTTTACTAAAAAAAAAATAGTAAAAAAAACATACTTATAATATTTTTAGTCTTATAATTTATAATATGGATCTCTTCACACTTAAAATAATTATACAATTTTTCAAAACCTTTAAATTCACTACCACACCATTACCACCGCACAACCATTATTTGCATAGCATAAGGATGTGTCTTTAGTTCCAACCATTTAACGGTTTTTTTTCTTTAATTTTTTTTAAAAACTATAGTATTTTATCTTAAACTCATTTAAGGGGTAAACCAATTTTTAACAAATAAAGAGTATAACTGTATAATTTAAGAACTGAAATTTATATTTTCTGTTCTATACATTAAATTTTGTTGCTCAATTGAGAAATTTTGGATTACTTTTTATAGTTTTAAAATAAAAAATATTAAATATTTGCAGTCTCTAAATCTGCCGTTACGTGCATAAAATTATTTTTCATTTCAAAACTAATATACTTTATGATAAATATAAAATTATTTAATGCATGTTAAATGTATGTTATCAAAAATATGTACTTTGATTTTTGATAAACTTATAAGGTTTTTTACACTAACATATTTTACGTATCCCTTATTAAAAATCACAGAATATATAGTAATTTTTGATAAACTTATAAGGTTTTTTACACTAACTTTCCTTTCCTTCTAACGTGAAATCCACATCGTCTCACCTTTTCCTCAGAAATGAAAGTACACGCAAGGACAATTATATGGTCGATAGTTAAACGAATCCTCTCTAGTTTTTTATTATATAATTGCTTTTAATCAGTATCATATATATCAACAAGTTTTTAGTTAAATACTGACCACGAAACATCGGATACAAATCTAAAACAAATCCCACTAACATTTAATTTAATATTGTGAGCACCTTTTGTTACTACTTAGTTTCATTGTGCCTATCTCTGTCTTAATTATATACTTTCTTATTACTATGTCCGGCAAATCCGCGATGACCTTAAGAGAGCATGCATTTTTTTTAATGGTGAATTTCGTTATGAATTGCGTATAATGATTCGATAGTGGATGGTGGAAGGTCTAGTGTACTTTGTCTTAATTGAGTCCGCGCTAGATACTTTATTCAAATTAAAAATGTTTATTTCAAATATCCAAAGAGGGAAAAAAACACCTACTAATTATCTGCCGAAGGCACGACGATTAATAAAGATATACCCAAGTTACGGCCTCATAGAGGGACTTTCTATGTCTATCAAGGCTTGAACACAAGACCTATTGAAATTTTAAATAAACCTCTTACTTTGTTAAAAGTTTTATTTGAATGCAACTAGTTTGATATTTATTTGAAAGAACATGTTGGAATCACGCTAGTGTGACCGTCACTGATCATGTATCATTCATGATATGATAATTGACAATAACTGAAATCCCTATGTCTAGGTAAATATATGAAGGGCGTATTTACTCTTAGAGACGTAGTATAGGGTTTCCCATTAGGTGATTGTAACTAAGAGGACTAATGATACACACATTAAACACCAGAAGGGTTGAATGTGTAAATACTAAAGGGTTGAATGTGTAATTACTCTCATTATAAATAGAGGGTAATTAACCCTAAGTTAAGGTTAATCACACACACATAATCCCACTCAAATTCGTGTGTTTACTCCTCTCTAATTCGTGCATCATGTTCCAGCCGAATTACTCATCCCATTATTACTCAATCACCTTGTTATGAGAACCCGAAATCAATAGCAATTATGTTTTAATGTTCTTACAGGTTCCACAAGACGATTAACGATGTTTTATCACTCGAATCGAATCATGTTTATTCTAACCGAACATTTCACGAATTTTTAGTGTGGATGTAGTTTTTAATTGTTAAATTTCTCTTATGTTGCAGTTACGTATATCATATCAAACACCTATAATAAAATAGAAGTTTTAACTATAGTGAACAAAACTTCCAATTTCATCTAAAAGCTCCAGCTAGCTACAATAGTACAACTTGCATGCAAGCTATAGTTATGAGCTACCTCAGCGTAATTTTATTGCACTAAATGGTAATGCAAAGATTTATATAAGAAAAATAGTACAGGTTCCCACAAATTAACTTGATATTTTTTAGAACTATTTGATTACGACATCTGTTAAATTCAAAGGATCAAACTCAGAAAAGAATTAATGGACTATATTAACTAGTGAGAAGTATAAGGTTGATTTGTTAAATTGATATATATTTTTTTCTACATAAATTAATCAAAATTCACAACCAGAAGTTGCCGTTATATATACTAAGATTTCAGTAACTGCGTGCCAACTCTAAGTACTAAAAAAATGTTTATTCATATTTCTAAAGGACATGAAAAAGTTTGTCAACTTACACATTTAAAATATGAGCTTAGTATTTGCACTACAGATGGGTACCGTCTATCATGGGAAAGATATATTTATTTGGTGCATCTTATAAAATTCAGGGGGTTAGGAGTAGAAATTTATGTTAAAAATATGCAGTACAAAATACAAATGATTACCCCTTAAAATATATATGTAAAAAGTCTTGTATATTTATTAAATATAAGATAATTAAATACATATAATAACTTATCAAAAATTCACAACAATAACTTATATTGTTGGATGTTTAGTGATAGAAGAATAAACATTTCTACCAAATTCAAATAATGATCCATAATAAAAGTCTCATTTATATTAATTTTATTCTTCTGATAAAGTATGAAACATGATATATAAATCTGTTGGAATAAACATGATTCGATTCGAGTGATAAAACATCCCCAATTGTTCTGTGGAACCTGTAAAAACATTAAAGCATAATTGCTATTGATTTCGGGTTCCCATAACAAGGTGATTGAGTAATAATGGGATGATAAATTCGGCTGAAACATGATGCACGAATTTAGAGAGGAGAGACACACGAATTTGTATGGGATTATGTGTGTGTGATTAACCTTAACTTAGGGTTAATTACCCTCTATTTATAATGAGAGTAATTACACATTCAACCCTTCTGGTGTTTAATGTGTGTATCATTAGTCCTCTTAGTTACAATCACCTAATGAGAAACCCTATACTACGTCTCTAAGAGTAAATACGCCCATCATATATTTACCTACACATAGGGATTTCAGTTATTGTCAATTATCATATCAGGAATGATACATGATCAGTTTCGGTCACACTAACGTGGTTCCAACATTCTCTCACTTGACCAAGCGATCATTTATCTATGAGTATTTAAATAAGTTCCGGAATAATACTCATTTTGTTTTAAACCGAAATCATAGCCAATAAGTACAGTCGTAGAGAAGAACATCAACTCAGGACCCCCACTAGTCAAACTATGACTCAAATTTAAAACTAATAAGCAATGATCAATTGACTAAGACAAATTTTGTTATATAATGTCTTTACACTGTTATGAGCTCGAAGTGTAACTAATAGACAAACAAAACTTGAATAAGGAGGAAAATTTTAATTAACATAATAATAATGACCAATAAGTACAACATGCTATCATAATATGTCTTTAAGTAAGCCTCATCTTCGATACGTATCCTACGAAGATTTTAGGAGGAAGACCTTCGGTCATTGGATCCAGTAGCATATTATGTGTACTTATGTACTCAATACAAAGAACATTTTCCTCAATCTGTTCACATAAAACAGATACTTTGTATCAAGATACATCTCAGCGCCAGTTGAACTGTTACTGTTCAAGCAAGTTACGGTAGCTGAGTTATTACAGTAAAACTTCAATGGTCTAATAATAAAGTTGACTTTTTCGAGTCCATTGACCAGGTTCTTTAACAACATCTCATGACATGAAATTATGAACGTTCAGACATCATGGTAGACGTTGCAGTCAGTTTCTACTTATGACTCAGTCAAAAGATAGGTTTGCCAGCTAATCATAAATATACATCCAGAAGTAGATTTCTTATTGGAATTAGAACATCTTGCTACTTCTAAGTTGTCACCACTTCTATAAGTTAATATGTAGTCTTTGGTCCTTTGCAGATATCGTAGAACCTTTTTTAGCCATTTTCCAATATGCTAATCCGGGATTATATACTTAACTCCTAAGCATACCAGCAATATGAGCGATATCTAGACAAGTACAGACCTGAGCGTACATAATGCTCTTAACTACTTACGAGTAAGGTATCATCCTCATTTGCCCTTTCTTTAATCTCAATGTTCAGACTTTGGAAACAATCACATACATTTCCTTTTACTAATAGATCTATAGTGGGTGTGTAGTGTTGCATATTATGGCGTTCTAAGATATGTTCAATATAAGCCTTTTGAGAAAAAACTAGAACATCATTACGCCTATCCCGATATATTTCGATACCTGTGACATTAAAGACATCACCGAGATCTTTTATGTCGACATTCTGTGAAAAGTAAATGCTTCGACTCATGCAACATATCCAAGTAGTTACTTGCAAGTATATCATCCACGTGCAAAACAAGGATTGTAAATTTACTCCCATTGATCTTGAGATAGGTGCATTAATCCACTTGATTTTCTTAGGAAGTCTTGTCCTCTTATGACTTCATTAACCTTAACGTACCATTTTAGTGATGTTTGCTTCAACCCGTATATGGACTTATTCAACTTGCAGATCATGTGCTCTTTACTTTATGAAACTTCAGGTTCACATGTATACGTCTTATTACAAGATTTCATTCAGGAAAGTGGTCTTAACATTCATCTAATGTAACTCTAAATTATAATGAGATACGAATGCCATGATGATCCTTAAGGAATCTTTATGAGACAGGAGATAAGCTCTCTTGATAATCGATTCCTTCCTTTTGAGTAAAGCCCTTCGCAAATGGTTATGGCCTTATAGCGTTTGACGTTTCCATTCGGGTCTAATTTGGTTTTGAAGATCCACTTACAACTTACAGGTTTGGATTCTTCAAGAAATTCAACCAAGTCCCAAACGTCATTATGCTATATGGAATTAAGCTCTCAAATTATGGCTTCATTCCACTAAGCGGCATGATCGCTATTAATGGCTTCTTAATAAGAGGTAAGATCAGTAAGCTTTCCAATGTCCTCAACTTCAGTTAAATAATGAAATCATCAAAGTTATGGTCATTAGTGACCGAGATGATCTCCTGAGTTGATTTTCAGGTTCAATAAGGAAGATGCTTTAGCATTAGTAGTAAGATGTTTTGCTTTAGCATTATTAATAAGATGCTTTAACATTAGTAGTATTCTAATTAGGAGGTTTAGAATTCTGATAGAGAAGGTGGATCAATGATATTAGGAGCAGCGTTGGGTACAAGAGGACTTATCGGAGGAGTAATAATAACCGACGAGTGGTTACCCCCGCTTCTTGTACTTCCTGCAAATCTTAAGTTATGATTTGTCGTGCTCCCACTGATCTCTTAGTTCTCGAAAAAAATATGGCATGCTACGTGTCAATAATGCTAGTAGTGTAGGAAAGACAGTAAAACTAATAACCGATAAAGAAACGGGTAAAATATTTAGGATTCAGTTTCTTTAAGTTAGGGTTATAGAGTTATCCTTTGGAAAAACAACCTCATACGTTCATATATTTTAGACCCAGTTTCCCTTCTGTCCAAGAATCTTAATGACAGATTCTAATGGAACTCTTATTGAGTATATGAACAGCTGTGCGTAAGGCCTCAGTCCAAAGGAAAGTAGGTAAGTTAGTGTTGACAAACATACTTTTCACCATGTCTATTAAGGTTCTATTTCTCCTTTTAGCAACAGACTTTCGTTGAGGAGAACCAAACATGGTATATTGGTTACTTATGTCTTGTTCTTTTCAAAAGTTATGGAAAGGATTAAGAGCTTAACCAATATCAATATGTCAACCATAATACTCACCTCCTCTATCTGATCTCACAACTTTTATTTTATGATCAAGTTGGTTTAAAACCAAAGTTATAAGATCAATAAAAGTCTCTAAGGGTTCAGATCAGATATAGGTGCATATAACATGAATAATCGTTAATGAATGTAATAAGTGATGTATGTTCTGTGATGGTTGCAGGATAGGAGATACTAACATCAGAGTGAATTATTTCCAACAAGTTGGAACTTCTATTGGCTCCTTTCTTAATCCCTTAAGCCATTAAATACATGTTTCAAAATCACAAATGTAATATTCCATCCTTTATGAGTCGTATCATGCAAACTCGTGAGATGTGGCTAAGGTATTTATGCCACTACATGGAGTAATTCTCTTAATTAGTTAGGTGATTTTGTCTTTGTTTTAGTTATGTCATCAATATTAGGAAACAACAAAGACTGTGAGAAAAATATGATCTAGTTCTAACTTTTACAACAGTCCATTCAAGAAACTAGGACCAAGGAATTCATTATTATGAGTAATGGCAATCTCGTCGTAACCATGAATAATTACATAACTTTCAAGGTCTTAAACTAGAGAAATAGATACAAGGTTCCGAGAAATTCTCGGTATACATAATATCCACTAGTCTAATACACTTTCAAGTGTTTATATGTAAATCATAAGTCTCCATGGTTTCGACATATAAGAGATCAACCCTTCGAGCTCTAAGCTTTGTTTGGTCATTTGATAGCTTCTGAATTGTTTGGAATGCTTATGTTGAGTTAATCACATGAACCATAGAACTAGAATCACTCACACATGTATTAGAAGATACATTAAACATAAAAGAATTAAATATTACATGAAATAAGTTACCTTTCTTAGCTAGCTACTCCTTGATTTTAGGGCAATCTAGGCACAATCAAAATTTGTAGTTAGGATTGCTCATCAAGGACTTAAAACTAGAGGTAAAAGCACTATGATTAGCCTTTTGAACTTTAATTTGCAGTCTTATTACTGTTATATCTTTCCTCTTAATGGAATTAGCAATGGTAATAAGGTGAACACTTTAGGTTGGCCCAACTTAAGACGAACATTTTCTTGCACATACATTGCATTTAGTTCACTCATCGACCATTTATCCTTCATAGCGCTAAAGTTAATTTTGAAGGTGTCAAAATGAGCATGCAATGAGGTCATTAAAAAATGCACAAGAAAATTATCAAAGACTTTCAATTTTAAGACTCTTAAACTTATGAGTCATGTCAGTCATATTCATTATGTGTTCACAAATACTACTATTTCCTTTGTATTTAAGCTACTTGCATACGCCTTATATATTCCCTCAAATACTATGATTGATGAAGTTCCTGACCATCATTAGTGACAAGTGATTTGCCTTTCCCACTTTCTTAAAAAATTTCGCCTTTTGATCTGCGAAAAAGTTAGCAGTAATAGCAGTGGGTTCATTATGTCGAATGACATAGTCAAGGTCTAGCATCTTCAAAGTTAGAGGTGATTAATCCTTTCATGAAGCAAAGTTTTTTCATCAATAAGTGGCTTAATGTCTAAGTTAGGCACTAGAGTGGAAATAAGGAGGATATCAATTTATGATACAAGTAATAGAAGATTAATGAAGTAATGCCTAAAACTAAGGGCAATAAGATTATAGTGACATAATTAGCTATTTAAGGCAGACTAAGCAATATCTATAAAACTAATGGAACTAAAGTAATGCCTAAACTTAACTAAGGGCTAATAATAATGTTCCTCATAATTAGATATCTAAGGCTTATTAAGTAATGTCTCTAAAAGTAATGGAACTAACGTAATGCCTAAATACGTAAGAGGCTAAAGTAATGTTCCTTAAAGTAATGAGACTAAGACCATTATACTAATGAAGCCAGTGATAGGTAACCTATTGTAAACACCAAAACAATAAGTTGACATAAGGCTCTACTTAGATTTACATCACCTTTGGGCAGAAGTAACTAATATCTAAGTACACATGAGCATTAGGGTCATGCGGCACAACGCTTATCTTTTGACCTTTGGGCACAAAATTAAGAATCGTGTATCTTATGCATGAAAAAATATTCCGTTTAGCACACAAAGTGTATTAAATCACCTTTGGGCAGAATCAATATACTTAGTGTTCATTATCCAAAAGGAAAAGAACGCACCATGAGAATCATATTTGACCTTTGGGCACAAATGATGAAACCATGTACATTAGTGCGAAGCCCCCACACATTACGGGGGTCCGGGGGCAGCGCCCCTGGGAGCGGGGTCCAAGGGGCAGAGCCCCTGGCTGGGATCGAGCTATGGTAAAAATGTCTCAGAAAAAATTATTTTTGAAAAATTAGAGACGAATTCAGCCACAAAATTATAGGGTAAAACAGTAAGCACGAACTCATTCATCAGCTAAAATCATCTTCAGTATAATACGAACTTAACTAATAACTCGTGATAACATAAGTACGAAGTCATCTAATAGTTCATGATAATGTAAGCACGAAGTTAAGTAATAGTTCGTGATAATGTAATCACGAAGACATCAGTAAGTCGTGATGACATAGGCACGAAAACATCATCTAAGTCGTGAACACGTAAGCACGAAAATATCATAGATTCATGATGATGTTAGCACGAAGGTGTCACTAACTTGTGATGACGTAAGCACGAGGTTGTCATTAGTTCGTGTATGAAATTAAGTGAAGTTCGTGGTGACATAAGCATAAGTTCGCGATGACATAAGCGCGAGTTAGAGATGACGTAAGCGCGAAAATGAGCAGAAGGCATGATGACGTCAGCACGAAGATGACGTCAGCGCGAGGATGACGTCAGCGCGAAGTGAACATTAGTCCGTGATGACGTCAGCACGAAGTTCATAATCTGCAGATGTTTAGTTCGCGAAATTCATCAAATTCGAACCAAATCATGACTTATAGCTCGTAACGCGGCTCTGATACCCCATGTTGGAATAAACATGATTCGATTCGAGTGATAAAAATCCCCAATCGTCCTGTGGAACCTGTAAGAACATTAAAGCATAATTGCTATTGATTTCGGGTTCCCATAACAAGGTGATTGAGTAATAATGGGATGATAAATTCGGCTGAAACATGATGCACGAATTTAGAGAGGAGAGACACACGAATTTGTGTGGGATTATGTGTGTGTGATTAACCTTAACTTAGGGTTAATTACCCTCTAATTATAATGAGAGTAATTACACATTCAACCCTTTAGTATTTACACATTTAACCCTTTAATATTTACACATTCAACCCTTCTGGTGTTTAATGTGTGTATCATTAGTCCTCTTAGTTACAATCACCTAATGGGAAACCCTATACTACGTCTCTAAGAGTAAATACGTCCATCATATATTTACCTAGACATAGGGATTTCAGTTATTGTCAATTATCATATCAGGAATGATACATGATCAGTGACGGTCACACTAACGTGATTCCAACAAAATCATGATTAAAAACAACTTGAGAGCATCTTGATCTAATACATTATGATCATTAAGTTAATGCTAAGATTAACCAGCTTCTTAAGGATTGGTTCACCTAAGCTTCTTCCATTTACTTTAACGTTCATCATATAAACAAACATACATATTATAACACTAATTTATTTAAAAAAGCTTGATGGCAAAAAACGATGAATTGAATGAGGGTGATTCGATTAGAAACAGAACATTAATATTGGTACTTTAACTTCAAATAGAATCATCTTCTAGTTATATTCTTTATTTTTCTCTCGTGCATATCGTGATAGGATGTACCAAACTATTCGAAGGTTTAACGTTTGCAAGATTATTGTAATTTAACAACTAATGTAAACTACTTAAAACAAGTACAAGAAAAGAAGAAAGTTTAGTTATATGTATTATAAACTAAACAGTAAATATATGGTCGGTTAGTTTTACAATAAGAACAAAGAAGAAAAGAAAAGATTGTTAAGTTTTTCGACACACAAAAAACTTAACAATAATATACAAAGAAAACTCTAAGTATGAAAAATGCAAAGACCAACAAAATGAAGGCTAGGTCAAGTGATTCTTTATATAGGCAGAGTTGAGAATCACATGACAACCCAATAGATGTTGACACATGAAGGTTGTCAACCATCTATTAGAGGATGGTTCAGATCTGCAGAGTTTTTCTTTCTTCATCTTGTTTGTTTCCCAAAACGGCATGAAAGAGAAACTCCTTGGTACTTAACCGGTACAAGGTCACATGGCTTCATCTTGATCTTGCACCACGTGTCTTTGGGACCATCCTTCTTATCCTCATTTTTCCGTCCATATTTGACTTACAAAATATAACGATGAGTCATTGAGTTTATTTTGTTAACTCGAAGATAATATAGGTCGCTGAGAGCTCGCTGATGAAGTTCTTCGCTGAGTCTCTCAGCGAATCCATGACTCAACACTATTCCTACATCACCGATTGTTTGCTCACATAGATAGATTATTATCAAATATAATCATATTGATGCCTTTCATGCATGATACATCATTGTTTTAGTAAGTAAATTTTCATACGAGAGGATAATGGACTTAGGAAATATATACCAATGAACCAATGGCCGGGGAAGATATTTTTTTAAGTTATTCAACTTGACTAGTCAAGTTTACATTTAATATAAAATCAAGAGTTAAGATTAAAAAATAAGACTGATTAAATAGAACCATGTAAAATACTTGCGTTGTTGGAGATCTAAATTCCAAACATCACATTCACATTCAACATGGATTGTACTTATGAATGGCATCTTTATGTGAGAATTACAGTTTGATCGCAATACATAAAGCTCGTTGACTTGCAACGTACATTCAAGTATAGCTCGTGGTTAGACGCATAATCTTATTTACTTTAAGAAATACTAGTAAACAACCTCATATAGTTGATGGCTTTTAATATTTTGGTTAAGGATTGATTCCACTTTCTTCCATTTACTTTAACGTGCAGTATATATATATATATATATATATAATAACAATGATAATAGCTTGATGGCAACATGCAATGAATTCAATAGACGTTATTCCAATTGGGCACATAACAATAATAATAGTAATTTAGCTACCAAGAGTATCGTCTCTATATTATATTCTTTCTTTTCCTCTCATAGTCTCATGCATCTTGATATGTGCCAAATTATTCCAAAATCCAACTCTAATTATCCGCTCACTTAGATTATCTAAAAAAAAAAAGTTTGGTTTGCAGAATATTTTTTATTAAATGAGAAATTGTTAAATGAATTGTAATTTGAAGGAGTTGCAAGCTAAAAGTTTTAAAATTTGTCTTGTTTTTGACAAAATTCAATGTAATTCTTTTAATGGAATTTGAATGCAAACTATTACAAATGACTGATGTGTGAAATCTAGTAATAAAATTTATAAAACACGAATCACTAGGAACTGACTACAACACACTCTCGGGCAGTGTACCCGTTCGTATGCAGTATAGTAACCGATAAATCCAATATCGTTCACAAGTACTTTTATAAGCAATTATTAAAATAAAGTGATTCAAGAAATAGAGGGTTTTGTGACCGAGTTGTCACGTTGCAAAAGTCAGAGAAAAGTTAGTAATCCCGAAAGATTAATCGCAAGAAATCCGGTATGACCGGGGCAGTAATCGTCCGCAAACGATAGTAAGAATGATTTGATACGATGATAATAATTAAAGGTCACCTACTTGGATCAGCTCACATGTCAGTCATTGGGTTTAAACATTACTTGCATTTGTTGAACGACTCAAAAGATAGACAAGACGAACTTCCGTTATACTTGACACTTTAATTGCTCTAAATATAGTTATCACTTCCGCGTTTAATTTCTATTCAAAACAATTAAGCATTAAATTCCTGAGTTGGTTTTTACGATTTAACCTATAAAAGCTTTCTTCCGAACTGCTTATTCACCTAATCAGATTCCTCTATCATAAGTGTTTACACATTCAAAGTGAATTTAATTGTTTAAAATCTTTATCGTTAGTTTCTTCCGAACTCCAACGACTTTAGGTTAATTATAGACCGATCAACCTTTTCATAAACCAATTGATAATGACATAGATTTCTTCCGAAATTCTAATTACAATTACCAATCAATAAATATAAAAGACAAAAACAATATTTAAACTCAAATAAATACGGATCTTCAATTAAACATAAAAACCTTGTTCAACGATTGCAAGTAACATTAAATTGACCCTATGACATGTTCACTATCCAAGCGGGTATGAAGAATTTAGCTACTCATAATGAAAATATAAAAACAAACAATAATATATGAAGACATAATGTACCGAATGTAGATATCGTTCCAAGAATGACTAAAAATCTAATACGGAATGATGAAAATAATCCAATCGTAATCTTGATCTTCAAGGATGAATAAACTGATGAAAACCCTCCTCTAAAGATGCAAAAATCAGCTGGAGAAACGAAGTAAGGTTTTGGAATAATCAAGCATGCTATTTATAGGTTTCCAAAAAAAACTTATGTGGATTCGACCCTCATTGCGGCGAAACAGGTAGTTGCGGCGCAATGAGGCCTTGACCATCGTTGACTTTGACTTTCTTTAACTGAAGCTGGGGGTCTTTGCAGCGCAATTGGTCCTAGTTGCGGCGCAACAAAACCTTACTGTCTTTTTGTTGCAGCGCAACAACATGTTGCGACGCAATCAATCTCTTTCCATCTTTGACTTTTGTTGACTTTCTGCAAACTTCATCCAAATGTTCCGGAAATCATTAGTAAGCACTTATTTCACCTAAATATCGTCGTTTTCTCTAGAATTACGCTTAAATACCTGTCAGTAACCTGAAACACTAACAATCACGTAAACGCACCAATTGTATATAAAAACGACTTAATAAACATGCTACATCAACTAAATTCACTATGGGAAATGGGTATAAAAAACGACATATCAATGACAAAAATAAATTTTGCTAAACTCTTACATTTTTCTCAATTTAATAATATATTATTATACATCTTATTTAATAATAATGATAAAAACTATTATTATTATTATTACTTTTATTAAGAATAACAATATATAATATTAATAATAAACAAATAAATAAGATAATGATAATAATAAAAGTAATAAAAATAATGAATCATAATAAATAAATAATATAATAATAAAAAATAAATACTTATAAATCATAAATAAATATAAATACTAATAATAAACAATAAATAAATAATAATAAAGATTTGATAATAATAATATTAAATAAAACATAAATAAAATAACAATATTAATAATAATAACAATAATAAAGAATAAAATGTAGATAAGAATAATGGTAATAAAATTAAAGAAAGATAATAATGAAAATAAATATTAGTAAAATAATACTCCCTCCGTCCTGTTAATAGTGAACTTTATAATTTTAAAAGTCATTTCCTTACAACTTTAACTAAAAGTATTTCTATTTGTATTGCATAATACTTGATGAAAGTTATATGAATAGATATAGGTTTATATGTGTTTTCATTTAGTATAACTTTCGTCAAGTGTTATATAACACAATTAATGGAACAGATGGAGTAATAAGTGTAAATACTAATAATAAATAATAAGCAATATTAAAGATATGATAATAATAAAATCATATTAAAAAGATAATAATAACATACTAAATAATATTAATAATAAAAATAATAATAATAAATAAAAGTATAAAAAATGAAATTTAGTAATAAAAAATAAATTAATAATAATAATAATAATATGAATAATCATAATAATAATCAAAAAAAGAATAGTTTTAATAAAATAAAATATTATAAATATTAGTTTTTTAATATTAAAAAAATAAAATACTAATAAAAAAATAATTTTAATGATAAAAATAATAAACAATAAATATTTAAATAATAATAATAATAATAATAATATTAATAATAATATATTTAAAAGAAACTTTTACATAAAGTCGGATGGGAGTCTAGACACAAGTTGTGCTCTCACTCATTTCTAAATGCAAAAACATAATCTAGATAAAACTACCGCTGCTCCTAGCATTATTAGAATGACTATCAGAATTAGACTTAATACGTGAGAGTGTGTCCAAAGCATCTTCATTGAATTCTCCGAACGTAAAGAAAGCGAATGGTATGAACTTGTACCCGTTGTCCTCACATTTAAATGCACACTTCATTTTTTCTTCTCCATTGCATTATGCAAGGCTACCCTGGGTGCTAAGGAAGTCACCTCATACTAGCAAAAAGAGAAATGCATGTTACATCTAAACATGCATCTTTCCCTTGAATGATACTAATAAAATAATAATATTACAAATATAATTTTTAATAGCATTGAAAGTTAATAATATTAATAATAATATTGATAATATTAATATAATGATAACAATAATAACAATACTACAACAGTATTAATAAGAATAAGGGTCATTTATTTATTTATTTATTTATTATTATTATTATATAGGAATGATACTAATAAAATAATATTATTATAAGTATAAATTTTAATAATATTGAAAGTTAATAATAATACTAATAATATTGATAATATTAATATAATGGTAATAATAATAACAATAGTACAATAATAGTAATAATAATAAAGGGTCTTTTGGTAAACTGTTTGAATTCTTATGAAATTTAAAACATTTCATGGCTTTAGTAAATGAATTACTAAATTCTAAATTTCATGTTTTAAGAAATTTGAAGAAAATTATTGAATTCTAATTCCTTCATTTTTCCAACCAAATAAGATTAGAAATGAAATTCAAATTTCAATTCTAGAAAATTTCTTTGAATTTTGCGAACCAAACAACCCTAAAATTTGGAAGCGACACTACTTCATCCCATCACATGAATCTAATTATTTGAAATAGAATTCTAATATAATAAACATAGAAAGCTATTCAAATGATTTCAATTTCAAGAAAAAAAACATATACTGTATGGCACATTAGGGGTGTTGATCTGTTGAGACCTGGATTCGCTGATAAGACTTACTCACTGACATGCATAGTTAGCAAGTCTTCAGTGAGTCCAGTGACTCTCTTCAGCGGGTTGCATGCTGACTAAAAGTTCATCATGGCGGGAAGCATTCAAATCACATGAAGACAAGAGTCACATGGTGGTTCTTCCAACTTTAACGTGCCTTAAATGGCAAAGATACATGTTGGGACCAAAGCAAGGGTTCTCTCTCTCATACCCGATTTGGTATAGAAGACAAGGGCACATGATTCAAGTACCATGAGCCAATTGGATGTCGACAACCACCATCAAGTCACAATCAAAGTAGGTTGTGTTGCCCCAAGTCTTCTCCTATAGAAAGCAACAAAGCCACATTGTATCAAGTGTGTTAGTCACCTTAAAAGTGTGTATCACTTGTAATTGGTTAAGTTTTTAGTGTGTCTAGGCTTAGCAATTACCATTGTTCTTTTGTATTCTTGTAAGTCAAGTGTGTAAGATCAACCATGTATTCATCGTTTAATCAATGATACATATGATTATCCTTGCATTGATGTACTATAATTGAACTTAATATTGTTCTTGTTATTTACTTGCTTATTTACTTTCTTGTCTAATTTAAATAAAACATAAGTTGTGCATTCGTGGACCATTAAGTGGTATCAGAGCCACCGTTCCTAAATCATTGGAACAAGATTTGTTTGCCTCCTTGTGTTTACATTTAAAACTTCTGTTCTTTAATTCTTCTTGAAACCTTCTTTTTTTAAACAAGAACATGTCTTCTGTTCCCAGCCTAGTGAACACACGTGACTTTGGCTACGTGTCGACACCTCCTAAGTTCGAGCCCAAAGATTTTGGGTCTTGGAAGGAGAGGATGCTTCTTCACATCTCTGGTGTGGAACCCTATTTAATGACCATATTAATTGAGGGTCCATACGTACCAATGTATGTCCAAAGGACTCCAGGAGCTACACCTGAAGCTCCTGAGATAGTCACTGACCTGGTTAAACCAGAGGTTCAATGGACAGATGAAGAAAGAAAGCTGGTAAATCTTGATGCTAGACTGAAAAACATGATTATCGTTACTCTTCCCACTGAAATCATGAAACTAGTCATCAAGTATCCCTCTTCAAAGGAAGTATGGGATAGACTTGTCAGCACCTATGAAGAATCTGCTGACCTTATCAAAATCATTAAAATTGATTTGAAAAGAGCTTATGAAAACTTCTTCTCTCTTCCTGATGAAAGTCTTGAGAGCACCTATACTCGCTTTAAAGGGTTGCTCAATGATATGACAAATGTTGGCATTACCCATGATAACTTTGAGGTATGTCATAAATTCATCGACTCTCTTCTTCATAAGTGGCAAAACTTAAGACAAACTCTTCGTACTACGAAGAAAATCTAAGATTTTGATCTTGAAGAACTTTTTGGCACTCTTCAATTTGAAGAAAGAGCATTGGCTCAAAATATTCGAGCCTCTACTGATGCCAAAAGACATGCTGGCCCTTCTTCTTCTTCTTCTTCTTTTGTCAGCATCTCCTCTCATCCTATTTCTGACCCTATTGCTCTTGTTTTCTACTGAGCCCATTGATCTCTATGATGGTGCCAGTACCTCTAATCTTCCAGCATCCATTCAGACCTTCATTAATGAGCTGGATGATGAAGAAAAACAAGATTTGTTTAATGACTTCATGGGCTTTGCCCTGGTTGCTGGTAGAAGATACTCCAGAAGGTGGAATAATCGCAAAACGGTTACTCCCCTCAAACCTCCTGTTGATAAATCACAGGAAGAGTGCTGGAGGTGTGGCAGAAAAGGCCACTACCAGAAGGAGTGTAGAGTCTCCTTACCCAATCCTGCTGCTCCCAAAACTAATCCTTCCAAATCTGCTGATTAATATAGGAACAAATATTATCAGCTGAAGGCTAAGGTGGCTGAAACAGAGGATGTCAAAGTTCCAGCAAAAGGTTTAATTGCTGAAGAACATGATTGCGCTGACTCAGATGATTCTGATGATAACGATTATGTTGATGCCATGTGCCTTATGGCACTTGCTGACAGTGATGCTTTTTCAAAGGATCAAGTCTCCTCTAGTCAGTGGGTGAACGTCACTGTTAAAAAGGTACACTTTCTTCTCTCTTCTTTTAATCAAGACAAGACCAAAATTATTGAGTCCTTGTCTTGTGATCTTCAGTTCGTAGAAAGTCTACGTGCTGAACTTCAATCTAAACTTAACTCTGCTGGAGTAGAGTTAAGTGAAAAATCTGAAAAACTTGTGAAATTGAAAAATGTTCATGTTGAACTTCAATCTCATGAGTTGATGACTCAGAAACTTCAACTTGAGAATGAAACTCTCAATGCTGAAGTTTCTAATCTAAAGAAGATTGTGACCTCCTGGTCAAAGGCTTCTAAATTTCATCATCAATGCTTGAGCGAACAAGTCCCTGCTCAAGTACAGGCGGTAATTGGTGGCAATTTTGATGCTGCTGCCTCTAACGCTGACTCCTTTAAGGATGATGTAAAGCCTGAAATCTCCATTCCTCCACCCTGTTCATCTTCCATCTCTCAAGAAGAAATAAAAAAGTGGTATTTTGTCAAGGGACAAAACGACAACCATGTTGAGATGGACTCAAAAGCTACAACATCTACCAATGTTCCCTCTTCCTTAAATGCTAAAAGTACCAGTACCTCAACCAGTACTTTTGACATGTTCTCCCATCTCCCTATTGTTGGCATGATGCCACATGAAGGGAGAATTCAAAACTCTCCTCCAAGAACTTTTAAAGGGGATATCTCAAGTGATGGGTATGTACCCATTGCTCCTCAGCCTCTATCCACAAAAGGTGTTGAGCCCTTTAAAAGAAGCACTATTGCTGCTCCCTATGACTATGGTACCCATCAGCGGGTCAATCATGTCGGTCAGCAACACTCTGGTGCTCAATCTTCATCTCAGCTTGAACCTACCCATACAAATTCAATATCTGATCATCAAATGATCAGAAGGGTTAGGTTCGCTGATGTAAGACACCAGCAAGTACTTCCCACAAAGGCAGTACATGTTGTTGCTCAAACTAATACAGTATCTTAATCAATGCCCTCAAAATCAAATATAAGGCATGTTACTCCTAAAAGAGGAAGACAGCCTTCTCAAAATAGATCTGACACTCCTCAGCGAGGACACTTTCCTCATCAGCAGGTAAGGCATATAACTCCTCAGTGAGGACATTTGCCACATCAGCAAATGAGGTCTATTACTCCTCAGTGAGGACAAGTGCCCTCTCAGCACAGTCACTCCTCAATATCCAACAGGGAGTATCTACCTCATAGGCAAATGAGGTCAGTCACTCCAAAACGTCATGTCAGATCCACAACTCCTAATCATTAGAATCAGTCTCAGCAGGGTTTCTCTACTTCCTATCCTGCTAGAAAGCAAGCATGGACCATGATTAGAGGACATCTGATTCCTCAAAATCATCATGATGAATCCATACTTGGTCCTGTTCCTCAAATGCCCCCTCCTAAACTTAGACAAAGGAACAAGTCCAAGTCTAAGCAAAAGAGCAAGGCTTCCTCTTCCTCCACTCCATAAATAAATGAACTTACTCAGCGAGTAAATGATCTTTCCTCTCAGCTGAGGGACTTTCTCCTTCAAAATCAAGGCAATTTCTCTGACAAAAAATGCTATCTTTGTAGCAGCAGAGGACATGTTGCCTCTGAATGTGTTTTATACAGCCCAAGAGATGCGCCAACGGTTGTATGTCAACCAAACATCTCTACAGCTACTGAGACATCTTCCTCCTCTACTAGGATCAGTTAGAACCTCTCTACTGAACTAGTTATCAGTGACACCTCCTCTGTCACAAATGCAAGCATTGCTGAATACATTGCTGCTCAGCGCTTTGAAATTCCCCATTCTCAAAGGGTTATTTCAAATGCTTGGGGGCAACCCTCAATGCTGGTTGAGTACAACGCTCCTGATGTAGTGAGCAGCTATGCATATCTTCATAGTAATGAAACCAGCATTATGCCCACAAATGAAGATAATACTACCCCTGTCTCTGTGGGAGATCACATTACTCTTGAGGAGGCTCTCTCTGTAGAGCCAACATCCTCCACTGAAGTACCTTCAGATAATCCTGCTGACATAGAAATGGATGAACAAAGTGAACCTTAAATCCTTTCTTTTCATCCATGCAAGGCTCGCTGGGTAAAGGAGTGTGGTATTTGGACAGCGGTTGTTCAAAACACATGACAGGCTCTAAGTCACTGCTGGATGACTATACTGAGGCACCTGGTCCTACAGTGGTGTTTGGTGATAACTCCACTGGACAGACTGAAGGGTATGGTCTTCTTTCTAATGGCCTCATAAAATTCTCAAAAGTTGCTTATGTAAATGGATTAAAGCATAATCTCATTAGCATAAGTCAACTATGTGATGCTGACTACAAGGTAATCCTTGATAAACATCAAGGCACTGTAGTAAACATCAACAAGAAAGTCGTCTTTGTTGCACCAAGAAAAAGAGATGTATATCTTGTAGACTTCACTCCTATCAAGACTGATAGTGAGACTTGTTTCTTTGCTAAGTCAGCATCTGAGTTGAATTGGTTATGGCACAAGCGTATGTCGCATGTGAATTTCAAAACCATAAACTCACTGGCCAAAAAGAACCTTGTTCGTGGCCTTCCTCCTATGTCCTGTGAAAAAGATAGGCTTTGTGGTGCTTGTGAAAAAGGCAAATGCCATAGAGCTACTTTCAAAACTAAACAAGCCAACTCTGTTAAGAGTTACTTTCACCTTCTACACATGGACCTTTTTGGACCAGTGAATGTCCAAAGTCTAAAGGGTAGCAGATACACTTTAGTAATTGTGGATGAATATTCACGATATACTTGGACAATTTTCTTAAATCTAAGACTGATGCTGCTGATGAAATTATCAAATTCATTGAGAAAATGGAAAATCTCAACAGCATAAGGGTCAAAGAACTCAGAAGTGATCATGGCACTGAGTTTAGAAACCACACTCTTGAAACTTTTTGTGCTGATCAAGGGATCTCACAAAACTTCTCTTCCACTAGAACTCCTGAGCAAAATGGTGTTGCTGAAAGGAGAAATAGAACTCTTATAGAGGCAGCACGTACTATGCTCAGTGAGTCCTCTCTTCCCAGCAGGTTTTGGGCTGAAGCAGTCAACACTGCTTGTCACACTCAAAATCGATGTCTCATTGTCAAAAGACTTGACAAAACAGCATATGAAGTTTTAAGAGGAAAGAAACCTCAAATCAAATACTTTAATGTATTTGGTTGTCTTGTCTTTATTCTTAATAATAAGGATCATCTAGGGAAATTTGATCCTAAAGCTGATGATGGTTACTTTGTTGGTTACTCTTCCATTAACAAAGCTTTTAGAGTATTCAATACTCGACTTCAAAAAGTGGATGAATCCATTCATGTCACTTTTGATGAAAGCTCATCTGCTCTTAAAGATATCCAGCCATCTTCTACTGAAGAGATCTTCAATGAGTTCACTAACCCTCCTATAGAGGATGATGACTCATTCGTTGATGCTTCTTGCTCTCCTCCTCTTGATCAGCATCTCACTGAGGATAGTTCAGCAGACCCTGAGCTAGAGCAAGTTGCTGCTCATATCTATTCGATTGAGCCAGTTGAGCCTATCTTAAGGTCAATCCATGCAGCATCAGCCAAACCTAGATCACTGACTAATAATGTGCAAGTTGATGACTCTGCTGATGATGAGTTTCATGATGCTTCAGATAACACTGAAAACATGGTGTCTGCTGATGACCACATCATTGATAACTCAAATCAGTCAAATGGCTCCACTGATCAAACTCCTCTTGATCCTTCCATTACCATTGATTTCTCCTCTTATTCTTCTCCTGCTGATCCCATGCAAATATCTTCCGCTGCCACTCTAGGTTCATCAAGTGTCCTATCACTTAAATGGACTTCAAGTCATCCTTCTCACCAAATTATTGGTGATCCTCAGCAGGGCATTGTGACTAGATCAGCGACGAGAAACACATGTCTATATGTTAACTTCTTATCAATGATCACTCCTAAGAATATTGGAGAGGCCATGGTTGACCCATCGTGGGTTGCTGCCATGCAAGAAGAACTAACTCAATTCCAAAGACAACATGTCTGGTTCTTAGTTCCTCTTCCTCCTGGCAAAGAACCCATTGGAACTAAATGGGTTTATAGAAATAAGATGGACGAAGATGGTGTTGTTATACGCAACAAGGCTAGGTTAGTAGCTCAAGGCTACCTTTAAGAAGAAGGTGTCGACTATGACGAAACCTTTGCTCCAGTGGCTAGACTTGAAGCAATACGCTTATTCCTGGCACATGCTGCTTATCGAAACTTCATTGTATATCAAATGGATGTCAAGAGTGCTTTCCTAATGGAAAACTCGAAGAAGAAGTTTATGTGGAGCAGCCACCTGGTTTTGAAGATCTGACCAAGCCAAACCATGTCTATCGTCTTTATAAAGCATTATATGGTCTTAAACAAGCTCCCAGAGCTTGGTATGACACTCTCTCTGAATTTCTTCTTTCTCATGAGTTTCAGCGAGGATCTATAGATAGCACCCTCTTTATCTATAGAAAGGGTGCTCATGTTCTCTATGTACAAATATATGTCGATGACATCATATTTGGATCCTCCAGTAAGAAACTTTGTAATAAATTTAGCTCACTAATGTCTTCTCATTTTGAAATGAGTATGATGGGTGAGCTAACCTTCTTCCTTGGTCTACAAATTTGCCAGCTCATTGATGGCATCTTTATAAACCAAGAAAAGTATATATGAGACATGCTGGCCAAATTTGATATGTCTAATATCACCACAAAGCTTACTCCCATCTCTCCTCCAAACAATCTCCATGCTGACCCTGATTGTAAGCATGTGAACCCCACTTTCTATCGTGGAATGATTGGCTCACTGATGTATCTCACAGCGAGTCGTCCTGACATTATGTTTGCTACTTGCCTTTGTGCAAGGTATCAAGCATCACCCAGGGAGTCTCACCTTCTCGCTGTCAAGCGTATCTTTAAATATCTCAAAGGGACTTCCTCTTTAGGTCTCTGGTATCCCAAGGAGTCTACCTTTGACTTAGTTGCATACTCTGACTCTCACTATGCTGGGTGCATGTTAGATAGAAAAAGTACCAGTGGTGGATGTCAACTGCTGGGGGGAAGGCTAACTAGTTGGTCTAGTAAGAAACAGCATACAGTTTCCATCTCCATTGTTGAAGCAGAGTATGTGTCTGCAGCAAGTTGTTGTGCACAAGTCCTTTGGATGAAAAACCAACTTGCTGACTATGACCTAAATTTTTCCAAGATCCCCATCATGTGTGATAACACTAGTGCTATTGCTATCACACATAATCCTGTTCAGCATTCCAAAACTAAGCATATTGACATTAGGTATCACTTCATTCGTGATCATGTCATAAAGGGGGATGTTGAAATTTACTTCATTCCCACTGATGACCAACTTGCTGACATCTTCACTAAACCTTTAGATAAAAAAAGATTCAAGGATCTTGTCAGCAGGTTGGGAATGTTAAATGGTGATTCTACAAGTTCAACAACATGATCACTCATGTTTTGCTGCCCATATTCCTCTTATGAAGATGAGCAGCGACTTCTTAAGTCAAAGTCATCAGAGAGCTCTTTCCTTTTACTCGCTGATCCCTGTTGCTTTGGGAAAAAGCAAAATAAGGGCAATGGAAAGCCAAAAGTTTCCATCCAGTCCACAGCAAATGGCTGTGGTAACGACACATAAAATCCGTTGATCCCTGATGCTTTGGGAAAAAGCATAACAAAAAGTAATAGGGTGCTGAAAGTCCCTATCTAGTCCAGCAGCAAACAGCTGCTGGTAAAGACTTCTAAAATCCGTTGATCCCTGATGCTTTGGGAAAAAGCATAACAACCATTTAAAAATCAAATCATATATAATAAAACGCAACAATATAGAGCAAAACAATAAATGAAAATCGAAAGATCACAAGGAATTCATACTGAAACTCTGTCAAATTTTTCAAAAACAACTTAGAAAATTTCTCAGTACCCCAAGACGATCTTCACCTCAAGACCGTCTCATTTTCCCTTCAAAATTTCTAAGACGATCTTAAACAAGATCGTTTCATTTCCAAGTCTTTCATTTCTCAATTTTTCATTTTCAAATCCTTTAATTCAATTTCAATTCTCATTTTCAAAAATCCAAAAACATATCTCAATTTCAATTTCATTTCATACTTAGACAAATTCCACTGAATTTCTTCCAAGACGATCTTCCATTCAATCGTCTTGCCTTTGTTCTCAAATCTAGAACGATCTTCCAAAAACGATCTTCACCTAGAACGATCTTCATCAAGATCGTTTCACTTCCTGGTTTTTTTTCAAACTCTCATTTCAAGTTTCAAAACAAATCTCTTTCAAATGGCTTCTTGTGAAGCATTGGCATTGGGTTCCGATACAAGACCTCCAGTTCTCTACCGTGGTTCTTATGGACTATGGAAGAAAAGATTCATGGACTATGTGGAATGTCAACCAAATGGTCACCTACTTAAAGATTCCATTCTTAATGGACTTGCAGTTCATCGCCATCCCACTACCGGTACAATACTCACTCTTGATCTTTTGAATGCTGAACAAGAAGATCGAACAGCTGCAGATAACAGAGCTAGATCATGCTTATACAAAGCACTACTAGATGAAATCTATGGTTCTGTTGATTCTTATGATATAGCCAAGGAGATATGGGATGAGGTGGCAAGACAAATGGAAGGATCTGACCTGACTTCAACAATAAGATTGACAAATGTGTTGACTGAGTTTGACAACTTCAGCAGATTGCCAAATGAATCTCTAGAGGCTGTCTACTGTAGATTCTGCAATGTCATAAATGAACTTAGGAAGAACTATGTCAAGAAATCAGAGATTGAGTTAAACATCAAATTCATCAAAGCTATTGGTCCTGAATGGGAGGATTTTGGAACACAGATTAAGCAACATCAAAATCTAGCCAAGTTCACCATCCATAATCTTCATGAATCCTTCAAACTCAATGAACATCAAGTTCTAAACAAAGCTTGATCAAACAAAATGCCAGAAGTTGTATCTTCTGATCCTTTGGCATTAATTGTTGAAAAGAAGGTTTCTGAAGCTCTAAAAAGGCATATGGTGGTTGTTTCTTCATCTGATGAGGAGGGAGATGATATGATGGCTACAAGAGAAGGTGTCTCAGATGAACTATATCAAGCTCTTGCCGCGGTAACTAAGCATTTCAAGAAAAAGTTCTACAAAGCGAGGCCTACAAATAACAATCTCCGCACTTCTTCACAAGTGCATTTCCCAAGAAGGAATACTATCATTCCAAGAATTATGAACAAGGTGAATCAACTGGATCAAAGCATGTTGAAAAGAAAGAAGGCTATGAGAAACAAGTTGTTGAGAAGGGTAAAACATCTGACAAAAAGTGCTACAATTGTGGTATTCCTGGTCATTTTGCTATTGATTGCAAACAACCTCGTAAGCGGAACTATGAGTACTACAAGCAGAAGATGTTATTAGCCAAGCAAGTGGAAGCTGGTCATGCATTGCTTGTTGAAGATGACAAATGGCTATTGCTCTCAGATGATGAAGATGAAGATCTTTCTGCTAATGTTTGCTTTATGGCGAGGTTGGCCAAGAACAAAGCTTTTGAGGCTGAAAGCACTGATGATAAGTACCCTGATGATGAGGTAAATCTTAACTCTACTTTTTCATTAGTTAGAGATAAAGACTCACTTAATTTACCTCTATCTAACTTGACAACTCATATAAAGACTTTAGCCAACAAAAACAAAAATTTGCAAAATAGTATTTCATTTTCAAAACTTCTTGAAAATATCCAAAATTACTTTTTGATCATGATACTATTAAACAAGACTTTCAATCATATAAAGAAAGGATGTTGGTTAATGAATGTGAGTTGAATGTCTCTTCTGATTCTAAGTTATTAGAAAAATGTCTTAATCTTGAAAAAGCCAATCAAGATCTTGAAATTCAAAAGACCAATGAATGGCTTCGGGCAAATGCTAGACAAATGGATGTTGATATTCTCAATAAGAAGCTTCAAGAAGCTAAACCAAACAACGTTGAACTCGAAAGGAAGATTTCTGACTTAAATCATACTTGTTTTTTAAAAGGCGTTGAGATTGGAAATCTTGAAAAACAAGTTGAGGAATTTAAAAATCAAGAGAAGTTATATAAAGTTGAACAAAACCCTCTCTTGGATTTCACTGCCTATTTTAACAAGTCAAAAATTGCAAAAGATGATCTTCTTCTCAGGTTGGGATTTGAGAATATCACACCATTGCAAAAACCCAAGGATGAAATAGAACCTTTGTATGATGAAAAATTTCTTCGACTGGGTATGATACAACAATTTATTCGTCCATTGGATAACGAATTTGAGACCGATGAAGTTGAGAAACCTAAAGATGAATTTTTAGTTAATTACGATGCTCTAAATGCTTCTTACAAAACAAAAGAGTCTTCAATTTTTAAATTGGAAGAAATTGCATCGAATTTTCAAAACCAAGTATCTATTAGTCCTTCACCTAAACCTACTAAGATGTATATTCCATCAACATTTTTGGAAAAACAAATAGAAGGTTTACAACAAAAGGTGGATTCTCAACAAAAAGTCATTGATCATCTCAAGTCTCAAAATCCATATTCAGAAGATAAATTAGTTGTTGTACATACTAAGAAAGTTTGTGAGAATGCTTCTACTCAAACTGACCTAATTGATTTAGTAGAACATTCAACCCAAACTATTTGTGTGTCATCTACAAATTCCTCCACTCAGACCTTGACTGATTCTCTTGAATCTTCATGTCAAAATGCTGCTACTGTAATAGCTGATGATTATTGTAACAACCTTCAAATTTCGATTAGGATAATTTACTTGGACTTATCTAGGTCTTTATCCCTAGAGATTTATTAAGAGAATTGACCTTTTAGACATTCAAGGCATAGTGATAGTTGCCCTCTCGTTCAATAAAACACCATAGATGACTAACTATATTATAAATGTCATAAACAATAACTATAATCATTCAATACGATCTCAAGCTATAAACTAGTTCTAATCAAACTTGGTGAAATGTCAATGAACCAAAAATTTTAATTCGAGATGTTAGAGTTACATAAATAATTGTACAAGACTCACAAGTTGTGATAACAACCAAAAATCTCTATAAATGTCCAACAAATTAAACACCAAGCTAACTAAAGTACATTTGAACACAAAAATATAATGCCCGTCTTGAAAATAGATTTATAAACTATTATGTACAAAATAGTAAGCTTGAATAATAATAAGTACATAAATATATTGCAACCTTTGAGTAAGTCTTCCAATTAAAAGATATGCATGCAAATTAAACTTATTATAAATATAAACTCTTATAAAATCCACCAATCAACATACAACTAACCCACTTATTCTTACACTCATACATAAATATACACCACATATACTTACACTCATGTATATATATATCATGAACCTAGACATATGTTGGACTCCATACACATCAAATTCAAACTACACACCACTCACAACTTCACTTAGCCAATCCATGAGTCTCCACCACTTTAACCCACCTATTAGCAAGCTCCCAACCCATTCTTTCCCCCTCTCTTTCTCACGGCAACACATACACACACACACACACACACCCACATTTCACTTTTCACTTAATTTCTTACAAACACACAACACACATTTTCTCTTACACCTATCTCTCCCTCTTTTCTCTCAAACTCCCACCTTTTCTCTCTCATTTCCTCTTAGATTTTCTGCACTTTCTTCTCTTTTCTCCCTCTCCATTTCGACTCAAATAATCAAGAAAAAGGCAAGAATAAATCTCATCTAACATATAACAATAATAAGGGTTGATTCAAGATACATTTAAGGGTTGTTCCAAGACAAGATTAAGGGTTATTTGAGGCTTTTATGGGTCACAAAAATCTGCCATACTTCTTCATCAAATCCAAGTTCATCAAGGGTATAACTCATCATCTCTTAGTTTAATCTATCTTGTTTTTGTATATACTAAAAGATCTTTATCAAAGACCATGTTTTTCTTTGATTTTCCTCTTGAAAATACACTTGATGAAGGTAACGGATAGAATCTTCTTCCTCATGCTCATGCATGTTGAAATCTAGAAGAAAGATTCAAAGATTCAACTAGTTTAAGACCCAAAGGTGTTGTCATAGATTAAATAGATTTTAAAGTGATTTTTCCTTTGAAATATGGTCATGTTTTTATATATTTTGATGAATATATTTCTGGAGTTTTTCATAAAAATATGTTTTTAAGTTGTTGAATTGATGATGGATAAAGATTTGTTGTTAAAATGATGAGATGATTACATGCATGCTTGGATTTGCACTAGTTTAAGTTGTTTTGATTTGAGATTTGAGATGGGTCTTTAATTGATGATTTCATACATATTTTGATGTTAAAATACATGTTAATAATCTGAGATTTATGAAGTTAGTACAAGAAATAAGGATTTTATAAGATTTCAAGACCAAACAATGCATAAAAGTCACTAACCGAAATCACAAGAACACAAATATAAATTCATCACCTTCATCACATGATTTGTCCATAAAATATGAAATAAAATCTGGAGAAAACACTAATGAAAGACTAAGAGATGAATTAGGATGAACAAAATGTATTGGGTTTGCCAAAATAAGTATTGGGTGAAGCCATAAAGGAAAGGCATGCATTGGGCAAACAAAGTAAGCTGACAAAATCCATCTTCTGTCTTGTAACGAATAAAATGAACATGTGAGGGCATTTTCAAGAATAACTTTCAAAATAAAAGTTGTAGACAAATGAGTTAAGGTTAACCTCCAACTGGAATTACTCAAAAATACTAAACCAAACGAAGGATATGATTTTTCTACTGAAACTGGTCAAACTGTTATTTTGTCTGAATATTTTATAAACTTTAACAATTTTTATCTCCTAATCCATAAGGTTCCAGGAGGTCATACTTGGTGGAAAGTAATTTCAATGTGACTTGAAGTTAAAATAAAATCATGGGATTTTTCTAACAATCAGAACATCAAGAACTTTTATAAAACTTCTGATGTCGCAAGCAGTGCCCATTCGGGACAGTTTGTGTTTGGATAATTTTTAAGGACACCAAACATCATCTAAAAATTCACAAAAATATTAAATACATATAAGTCACTGTGCAAAAATCATGAAGGTCCAAATAATTCGTCTTGACCCCAAAATAGTAGCTAACATTTCTTAAAAATAAAGTATAAAACAGAAAATTTGTAAGTATTCTTATAAATGGCATAATGGGCTATGTAATGAACTAAGAACCATAATGGGCTAACCCGGCCCAAATAATGAACCCATAAGGAACACAAATCAGTAGGCCCACTTGGCCCAATAAGCCTTATAGCCCAATAACCACTATGACCCATTATGCACCTAACCCAAATAAGGTAAAGCCCAATAACTAATGTAAGCCCAAAACATTTAAAAGCCCATGACACCTAAGGCCCAATTCATAATGGCCCATAACACTTGAACGAATTTCATGAGATAAGTGTAATCAAAATAAAACAAAGATAATTAAGTGAGATTGACATAAGTAATTATGTTAACCAAGCTATATATTGATATCACAAATGTTAATTCACGCAAAAACCAGTTACACAACAAATGATGAATAAGAATAACATAACTTAGTATGGCATTTCTATATGATAACCTAATATATCAAGTGAAACCACAAATGAAGCCAAGTTGCCGAAAATCTAACAACTTATAACTACGCATGTAATGAAAGTAACCTTTTACACCATCAATCTCTACAACCAAAACGATGCGAGTGTTACCAATATACTTGGACCCCACAATTGATAGCAACATAATGAAAATGACATTTCTAAGTGATGGCTTAAGATAGGAACTTACGTATATTAGTCCTATCGTAGGGATAGTCTTGGCTTGAAATATGATGGAGGAACATAATGGATATATGGTCAAGGAAGCCATAGATGGGAAGTACCCATTTTGGATAGATGAGTATAATATGCGGCATATCAAGGTGACTCATAGCCCCCTTTCAAACTTATTTATGTGTTTAACTATCGGGGTGAAAAACATGATATATAAATTAAATTGCTTTTATATATATATAAGAAATGATTTTTGATATAATGATTATGAAATGAATTTGTTTCGTATGTTCAATGTGATAAATGTTTTATGATGAGCTTGAGTTCTGTTAACCCATTTTCTTTCGGTACACTACTATTTACTCCGAAAGTGGAGGCCTGTAGTTAGATAGTTGCGCAACTAGGATTTGTCCACCCACCCAACGCGTAACGGTGGGATGTTTGGTTGCCTTTGTGACGACCATCATTCCCAGTCCGACCACGCAGTGTTCTAGCTACTTTAAATTTGAATGGTCGTCTCCATGGCACGACCTTATTATTATTATTACGGCACTTGATTGACAGCTTGTGCCATGAAATGAATTATATACATTGTTGGACTTGATAAAATGGTAGTAGTAGTGGCTCAAGCATTTACTCATCAAAATTATGTAAATTATGCCTTTGTGGCTAAATGAAATTGATATTGAATTATGCCCTTGTGGCTAAGTGAAACTGATATTAATATTGTTGATAATTGGAAATTGTTTGAACATACAGATTGGGTATCGTCCCTCATATGATATCTTGAAAGACGTTGAAATTGGTGATATTGAAACGGTTTTGGTAACCGAATGATTTTGGTATGGTATACGATTAATCGATTTATATACTTTTTCTCTTATGATGATTTGACAAATGAGAACCTGAAATTTTATTATGGATTTTTTTCAAGTCTTGATATGACATTGTGGTATTTGGGAAAAACTCGATAATATGATATGAGAATTTTTTTCGGTCATATGGTTTTGGGTATTTCGAAATGTAATAGTAATCGGTTTTCTAAGTATTAAAACGGTGATGTACCAAGATGTATATAAAAACCTATGCACTCACCAACTACGTTTTTGTAGTTGACACTTTTTCTTCATGCTTTTCAGGAATTAGTATAAGCTTTGAGGATTTATATGCATCATGATTGTTTGCATTGCACTTTGGAGTCGCATATCAAACCTTGTGAAGGGTAATGGAATCCGCCTTGATCATTGTAGTATACTATTCATGTGCTTGATATTTGTTTCGTGAACTTAATATTCAAGTATGGTGGACGCATTTGTACTTGGAAATTGGTTCACATGCCTGTACATTTGTAAATTCCTTTTTATCAAATAAAGCTATGGTGAATGTTATTTCTAATCCTTGTTTTGAATACTCGACTTTCTGTACATCTCATCATTCCGCCTTAGTTGGGGTGTTACAATTATGTGCAATCTGATTTATCTAATGACGAACTTGCGCGTAGTTTAGTTTTGATATGGTACTTCTATAGGTTTTTCACTTGTGCTACTCTTGATGAGTTAGTTGTTCACCCCAAGCTAAGTGCTAATATAGGTGTTGATACTTCTACTCAAATTTCTTGTGAAACCAAAGATATGTCAATTCAAGTTGACCTAATTTCTGAGACTACACATGATGTGAAGTTGGATCCCAAGATTCATGATTTTTCAAAAACTTCAAAAGAATTTAAAACTAATCAACCTCCGGTGAAATTCTTCACAAAAGATGATTTTGATAAATTCATGGAGGGAGAATATGTTTTTGATTCAGAAACTGAGAAAAAGATTGAATCTACCAAAATCAAAGTTGAAACAAATAAGGATTCTCAAAACCCATTTGACAAAGCTCCAACTTCATATTATTCAAAGGATCGAGTTAAGTCCAAACTCGTCAAGACTGAACGAATGACCATTCCCAGAACAAAGTACACCAAAGTGAAACTTCCGAAAGACAATCCTAATGTTTCTTCATCTAACTCTCAATCTAGATCATTACCTAAGGTATCTAAGTCTAGCTCAGTTTCGCTAACTAGGGATACTTCAAATGGTGCAACTAGATATAGGGATAGATATGGGTGGTTTTCTCACGATAAACCAAAGAAACAAGAAGTTTCCGCTCCAACAAAAGACTCTAAAAAGATGAAAGTGTTCAAAAACTCTCGTTCTAATCTTCTTAGTGTAAATTCAACAGGTGGAAAGAGCTTAACTAGTGATACTAGATGGGTAGCTAAGTCATTAGTACCTAAGTTCACTAATGTTGAGAAAAAGAAGAAAAGGTGAAGGAGAAAAGCTGGTAGTAACGAGAAGAATGTTTCTTTTAGTTCAAACAATTCATCTTTTAAGTCCTCTGTGTTAAACAATGTTAATAATGCCAAGGCAATGCCTTGTGGGTCTATAAACAATTTTAATTCTTGTGCTGGTGTGAATGCTTATAGACATGTGACTTTTAATTCATGTGTGAATGTTCATACTTTTTTATCCAAATGTGCTTATTGATAATGTGCTTGTTAATCCTTATGTTGATTCCAAGGCATGTTTGAATTCTATTCCTAAGTTATATACCCTGCCTATGTTAACTAACCACAAAGGACCCGTCTTCAATTGGGTACCTAAAGTTGGTTAAATTTCTTCGATTGCAGGAAATAACCATCTGTGTTTGGATACTTGATTCCAGGTGTTCAAAACACATGACTGGCAATAAAGCATTGCTCAAGAACCTTATCAAACGATTCATGGGAACTGTTCGATTTGGGAACAACAATTTCGCTCCTATCCTAGGTTATGGAGACATTGAACGTAATGGAATTGTCATCAAGAAAGTTCTTTTTCGACAATCTCTTTGCAAAATCCAAACTCTAGATGGAGTTGACATTCTGTGTGGCGACCGCGATGATAACCTTTTTACCGTCAATCTTAATGATAACCAACCAACCGACATATTTGTCTTATTTCGAAAGCTACATCAAAGAATTCTTGGTTGTGGCATAAAAGGCTTTCTCACCTAAATTTTCCAACCATCAATACTTTGGTCAACAAGCATCTTGTTGAAGGCTTGTCGGACTATAAGTATGAGAGTGAGCATGTTTGTGCTTCTTGTGCTGTTGGGAAGATTAAATGAGCTTCTCATAAACCGAAGAAATCTCCAAATTCATTAGCACCTCTCCATTTGCTTCACATGGATCTTTATGGGCCGATGAAAGTACAAAGTCGAAATGGGAAGAAATATATCTTGGTTATTGTAGATGATTATTCAAGATATACTTGGGTCAAGTTTCTTGCCTCCAAAGATGAAACAACTGAGATTTTGATCGATTTCATCACTTCTACTCAAGTAAATCTTCAACTTTCAGTCCGTTACATCCGTTCGAATAACGGTACTGAGTTCAAGAATGTCGTATTTGATGAGTTTTGTAAATCCAAGGGCATTACTCATCAAAACGATGTCGTTGAAAGGAGAAATCGAACGCTAGTGGAAGCTGCAAGAACAATGCTTGCTTATTCCAAGTTGCCTTCCAATATGTGGGCTGAAGCTGTTGACACTGCTTGTCACACTCAGAATCGGTCCATTGTCAATCAGCATTTCGAGAAGACTCCTTATGAGGTTGTTAACAAACGCAAACCCAACATTAACTATTTTCATATCTTTGGGTGTGTTTGTTATACTTTGAATGATCGGGAGAATCTTGGAAAGTTCGAGAAGAAAGGTGATGAAGGTTACTTTGTTGGTTATTCCAAGATATCAATTGCCTACCGAATCTACAATCACCGAACAAATACAATTCAAGAAACAATGAATGTTTGGTTTGATGAGATGTCGGGCATGATCTTTGAACAAGAAAGTTTGTTACCAACAAGTAATGATCCAAGTGCTTCAAGTACTTCATCAAGGACTTCTACTTTAGCATCTAAATTCAAGAAGTTTCCAACTCCAACAAGTGATGACTTAGATATTCTTTTTGAAGAATTCTACAATTCTAAACCGATTCATGATAAAGAACCTCGAATCATCGTTGAACCAATTCAGACAAATAATCCAGTTCCTGACAACAATCATGAATCACCATCAAGTTCTTCTAAGCAAGGTGCTACATCTTCTAGTAGTAGTTTTTCATCCTTTTCTAATGATTCTTCTTCAACACCCTCTCCTAATAATTCTTTTCAAGTGAATGTTCAAGAACAACCTACCCAGTTTACTCAGACTACCAATCCGATAAACACTCCAAATGTGTATGTGCCACTTGACTTCGATCATCCATCCTATGAGGAAGCTGTTCTACCAAGCTATGATTCCATCTCTCAACAAAACTCAGGTTTTAATGACGATGATGTAGATGTTCAACAACAAGATCCTGTTCCTCATGATCGCAAATGGTCACGTATGCTAAAAAATCATCCTACTGATCAAATTATTGGAGATCCACAAGCTGGAGTATCTACTCGTACTTCAATAACAAGTGTCTTGATGCCCTTTCTCTCAGCAACATCGAACCCAAAACTGTCTCTGAAGCTCTTCGTGATCCAGAGTGGGTTAAAGCTATGCAAGAAGAACTCGCTCAATTTGAAAGACTGAAAGTATGGAGATTAGTTCCAAATCCAAGAAAAGATGAACCTATTGGAACAAAGTGGATTTTCAAGAATAAGAAGGATGAGAATGGAGTAGTAGTAAGGAACAAAGCTCGACTAGTTGCAAAGGGTTAATGCCAACAACCTGGTGTTAACTTCGACGAAACTTTTGCTCTAGTTGCAAGAATGGAAGCCATTCAGATTTTCTTAGCTTATGCCGCATTCCAAAACTTTACTGTGTTTCAAATGGATGTGAAGACAGCTTTCTTGAATGGTGACCTCAAAGAAGTAGTTTACGTTGAACGACTAGAAGGTTTTGTTGATTCTAAAAAGCCAAACCATGTCTACAGGTTAGACAAGGCTCTTTACGGTCTTAAGCAAGCACTCCGCACATGGTATGATTCCTTAACTACTTTCTTGATTAGAGGTGGCTTTACCAAAGGCACAATAGACCCTACCCTATTCATTCGTAAACAAGGTAAACATGTTCTTCTTGTCCAAATATATGTTGATGACATTATCTTTGGGTCAACCAGTCAAACATTTTGCCGAAACTTTTCATCTCTAATGGTTAATCATTTTGAAATGAGTATCATTGGGGAAATGAACTACTTTTTGGGTCTTCAAATCAAACAATTACCAAATGGTATTTTTATATCACAAGGTAAATACATAAGTGATATGTTGAAAAAGTTTGATATGACTTCATGTTCTTCAATTTCTACCCCAATGGCTACTCGAACAAACATAAATGTTGATAAAAATGGGAAACCATTTGACCAAAAGAGATTGATTTACATTTTCAAGTTGTGAAACGAATATTTCATTATCTGAAGGGTACATCCAATTTAGATCTCTGGTATACAAGGGATACTGGATTCAATCTAACTGCCTATTCAGATGCAGATCATGCAGGTTGTAAGCTTGATTGCAAGAGCACTTCTGGTACTTCACAATTTTTAGGTGATAAAATTGTGAGTTGGACTTCCAAGAAACAGAATTGTGTGTCACTTTCAACAGCTGAAGCTGAATATGTGGCTGCGGCTAGTTGTTGTGCTCAAGTGTTATGGATGAAGACGCAACTAACTGATTATGGTCTGAAATATGATCATATCCCTATCTATTGTGACTCTTAAAGTGCCATTGCTATTGCAGTCAACTCAGTAAATCACTCTCGATCAAAGCATATTGATGTTAGATATCATTTTCTCAAAGATCATATTGAGAAAGGTGACATTGAGCTCTACTTTGTGGGCACTGACTATCAGCTTGCAGATTTGTTCACCAAACCATTGGATGAAAAGAGGTTTACTTTTCTTATCTCCAAACTTGGCATGTTGAATCTTGAACCTTAACTTATTTTGTTTTTGATACATTCTTGAAAAACAAAATACAAAATTTGAAAAAAAAAATCAAATACAAAAATATAAAATTTTGAAAAATAACAAAAAGATTTATTTATTTCAAAGTGGTTTACATATACTATGTATGTAACCCGTGCATCAATGATTTATTTATTTCAAAGTGGCTTATACATATTCTGTGTATAACCCGTGCTTCATTGTTTTATTTATTTCCAAAAGAGGCTTTCATGATTTCTTTTGTTACTCTCCATTGTTAAACAAATTGTTTTTTCCAAAACTCTCATTTGTTGATATGAGAAGCGAATGATTGAACGCCTTTGTGTACTCCGTAGTTGTCTCATCTTGATCAATTGATTGAGTTAAATGTGTTTAAATGTTTTATTTTGCATCCAACTTGTTGATGTAAGATGCTAAGGATTGAACGCCTTTGTATACTCCCTAGTATTCTTACTATGAACATTGTTGTTGAAGCAAAAATTTTGTGTTTCCAAAATTTTTTTTTGTTCACTTTAGACTCTCAAATTTTTCTGTATATATCACAATAAAGATTTTACTCTTTTTGATTTCACAAAAACCAATTTTTGCTTCACCTTTCTATGAAAACAAATTTTAATCTACTTTTGCATTGATTAAGGGGGAGTTTGTGATTTCAAAACTTCAAATGTGTTATTAAATCTTTTCATACACACATTTGATGATTTTCAAATGACTTTTCATCAATTGAAGTTCGTTGATTAGGTTGCACTTGAGTGATTCATTCACTCCATGAACTTCATCATCACCGATGAGTTCTAACCCCGAAGTATTCAATTCTTTCATTAGATCGTGAGGGTATTTTGAGTGATGATGATTTCGTGCAAATAGGTTGAAGGGAGTAAAGTCGAAAAGTGAGAGGTTATGGTGATATGATGTGAGAAAAGGGTTAAAAGAAATGATACTCTTCCCTAAATTTCTAAAATCGCCGGGTAAAACACATTTCTATCGGATGTCATTTGTTGATATCTTGATAAAGACTTCATGGACCCAGTGAAGCGATGCACATCTTTACCTAACCACTCAAGTGTTTCTTAACAAATACTTGCTTTATTTCTCATGGAGATTTTCACATATTTGGAAGATGTTGATATTGAAAAAGGGAGACATTCTGCTCCAGTCCCCGACTTCATTTGATCACATTGTGTCTAGAGCTATCGTGCTTGATCATTCATTTGATCATTTTCATTTTCTTAAGACACATTCGAGTCATATCTTTGTGATATTATTGCTTATCTATGTGATATAGCCGGAACATTTGTAGTGATATCTTAATTGATATTCCACGATGATCAAATGGAAATCCTACCAATGCTAACATCTTTTCCAACATTGAACGTAGGTCTCATAATTGCATTTATGTGATTATCGAGTGAACGAGAAGTCTAATAGTGACCTCGGTTATTACCTAAAAGTCTTTAAGGATAATAGATTATGGTTATCGAACGCCTTGGTGACACTGACCATGATTTATATTCTTTGAAGCAATCTCGTGGTTGAAAAGCTGCAAGACCGAACTATGTTAGAACATTGCTTTGTACATATTTCAATGATACATAGGATATTCGAAAAATGTTATACATTTCTATCGGTCATTTCATTAATCTTTTTTATTTTTGAACATGTTAACGGATCATTCTTATCCGGTTTTTCCATTTCTCTTCTCACAAACACAAAGACCACCAACACCATTTTATAACGTTTATACCAACAACTTCAACCTTACATTTTAGTTACCCTTAGGATTCTTTGGGGTTGGGCTAATGGTTTGAGTTTAACTTGTGTTATTTCTTTTACTATTTAATCAATTAATGTTTGCATAATGACATTGGTTCCCAACTTTGTCATTATGAGGGGGAGAAAACGATTATGATTGATTTTTTAGCTTGATTTGTGCTGTAGTAAGTGTATGGAGGTTAGGGATGAAAATAAGAGAGAATATTTAGAGTTAAGGATGTATGGGATTAATGAAAAAACTTGCATTAATTGAATTTCAGTCAATTGAGCTCGCTCAGATTTTCACTGGATTTTAGTCGACTGAGTTCTTGACTTAAAAAAGAAAAACAAGATGATTACAAAGATTCAAGACACAATTTTTATTCTCTGTTCAATTAAGAACATTGAGAATTACCTAATATTTTAACTTCAAGAAGTCCAAGACCAAGATTGATTCAAGCTCTCCAAAGACAATGAGAAAGCTTTGAAGTCTTGTTTCATCATACCAATTGTCTTCACCACCGGGCTCATCTACTTTATTCCTACAAGACAAAATAACACGTACTTCATCCATTACAATATATCACTAAGGGGGAGAATGTTAGAAATCCAAAAATAGTGATAAATTGTAATTAAGATTGTGGACTTACTTGTTGTTAAATCATAGATATATGATAACTAAGGATAAGGAGCTAAATATAGAGTTTAGCATGTGTAAGGACTTATAGTATAAATACTCCTCATTTCTTAGGCATCATATATATACATGTACATATAACTATTTCAAGAACAACCTTCATAATTTCCTTACACCTCTGTCCGTCTAAAAACACACACATACATACCCTCTCTCAATACACACACTAAACACACCAAGAAAACACACACTTACATCCACCATTGTTGAGATCGAATCTAGAGCAGAAATCGTGTTATTACAGTGTTAGTGGGAAGTTTTTGGGAGAATAGTATGTAATCTTTCCAAAACCACTCGCAAAAAAAACTTGAGAGTCAATATACAAAAAACTAATAATCCCGAGTTTAAGAAATGCGACTTGTGGGACTTTAGGAGGAACCGATTTTGCCAAACCCAGGTGGTGGCTTCTTATTGCAAGTGGTTAGGAGGAATTTGATTTTTGTATATAAACTACATCACAATTTTTGAATTGGATCAAGAACAAATTCTATTGTAAGTACTAAGTAATGTGTAAATAAATGTGTTTAGCATTTACTCCACAGGAAGTGTAGACCTGATATACAAACTCGAGTTATGCCTAGACTTTGCTCAAGTGAAAGACAACCCAAAACTCAGGTCCTCGACACTAGCCACCAACCGATCGGTGTGCTGAAAAGTTTATAACATTCTAGTTTTGGAAGCTCGGGTGCAATAGTTTTGCAAAAACATTTGACTTCCTACTTTTGCAAGTGTTTTCCTAAAATTTACACAAAAACTTTTGGTGGCTAACTTCATAATCAATGTGTTAGCTATAGCTGAAGGCCTGAAGCCTAAAGGCATCTCATTAAGTTGGTGGTTATCCCACTATAACATTTATCAAAATATTAATTTAATTAAAGATGTAATCTTGTTACCTTTGAAGAGGCATCTCTAGTACTAGTACAGATTCAAGAATTCATTTTTCTTGGGACCATCATTTTTAAACTTTATGATTAGTACAACAGCATAATTTGTTTATTAAGTTATGGTAATAGTAATTGATTTAAAAGCACAATAAACAATTGCGTCTTTCATCGCCTGACTAATTATATTTTAGCTTTGCACATTGTATGTCTTTAATGGAAGGATTTAAAATCGAAGTAGAATCGTACTTGCAAATATTTAACAATAAAGGGAGAATGTTAATCGCAACACCTTGCTATATCTATATCTATATTTATATAATTATTAAAGGAGTAGCTATCAAAACTTTTTAAAACTATCACTAAGCTATTTCGAAGCTCTCGGAACATCTTACGAGTATTTGAAGCTATTTCGAATACTATTTTATTAACTAATTCAATATATACTAAATTATCACGTAGATTTCTTCTAATGCATTGAATAATCAATACAAATAAAGTTGCATTTGTTCACACTTTTAGTTAGCGTTAACAAATTAAAAATTTTATCACGTTTTTATGTTTGTAAAAATATATAGAGTTAAAAGTGCGTAAAAATTTCTCTACAATATAAAGTGTGATATAAAGTGTGAAGAAATAAAAGTTCACACTTTTTAGTGTGGACTTTCATAATTGTTTTGTAAAACTTCAATTGTCCGAGCTATCTTTTCAGTTAGCGTGGACAAATGGGGTGTTACCAAATAATCATGAAAGTTCACTTTTATGAACTTTTAATTCTACACTATTTTTAGTGTGAATAAATTTGTACACACCTTTAGTTCTATATATTTTTACACACATAAAAGCTTGACAATAGTTTTAATTTGTCCACACTTAATTTGTTCACACTAACTAAAAGTGTGGACAAATGCAACATTATTTCTAGTGAATACATTTAACAAATTAACTTAGTGTATTTATTAAAAGTGATAATGGCACGGGAGTGTAACCAACTATGACCAAAAGGTTATATAATGTAACCAACTACTCGACTAGCTATGTAGCATAACCACCTTTGTTTTTTAGGTTATCTAATGTAAGCAACCGACTACTTAAGGTTTTTCATCCGGTTATACACACTTTTGGCCACGTGAAATTCCATTAACCGAAATCAAATTATAAAACCCTAATTTCTGGTTATTTTCCCCTATTTCTTCTTTCCCTCATTTTTTTCTTCCTTCTTCCCGCTCGTTTTTCCCCTTTTCTCCTCATGGAATCAATTTCATCAACATCAACAAATTCACGTTATATAAATTGTAATTGCGGAACCAAGATGTACATTCTCACTTTAACACCCGTCGTTTAAAAATATTGATTTCCAAAATTATTTGTCTAACGGCGTCAAAAGATAGCGAAAACAAACTAAAAGAGACTAAACCAAATGGACCTATTTGGTTCATTTATCAAATGGTGTTACTAACAAAGTCACCATAAATAGTTCAAATGGAAATCCAACGGTTGCCCAACATAAAACAACCGATATCAAAGTAATTACAAGTCATCAATGTCTAGACAAAATGCAAATGTCTAATATTAGAAGCAATTATGGGTATACCAAATCCAGTTTCATTATAATCTACCCATGTCTCGCACTTTATTAATCATCTAGCTCATGCTTATTAAACCTGAGGAAACAACACATTTCAAGAAACAAGTATTAGCTAACGTATTAGCTAAGTAAGATAACATATGGTTAATAAATCATTCGTTCATTTAAACATTATAAGAATCATATTATATCGTTAAGGCACATATCAAATCGAAGCATTACATCTTTCATAACATATCATCGTAGCAAACATCTTCACTATAGGATGAACCACCCTAGATGTGCCTAGTCATCTTTTACATCTCATTTAACATGTAAGCATCTCTGTAAAGTGTGACATAAGTCACGCATCTCATATAAGGTGTAAGTTTGTGTGTAGGTGGTCATAAGACCAAACAGGGAACCTCACACCCGACTACATTGATAAGTTTTTTGGCGGTCAATCAATGTCGTTAAGGAATGGCAAGCCAATCTCGAACTATTCCGTATGTACAAGACAATGGAGTTGGTCAGACCTCCCGGAGTTACTCTTTACGTTGGACGTCGTTGCAAGGAGCCACCCTGTAACACACTGCTTTTTAAAAATGTGGATTTCGAAAAGTTTTCAACTTATAACATAAATTTGTTTAATAAAATGCGGAAGCAATGTTTAAAATCTCATTTGATTCATACTATAATCATTAAGCAACTTTAAATGGTATTATTAGCAATATATCATCACAATAATTTAATGAAATCCACAATCAACAAAATAAAATGCCAATCGGTATAATAAATAAGTGTACTTAAGAGTACTAGCAAATGGGTAACTGAAAGTCCCAAGTTTGCAACGATCAAAACAGATTAAACTAGAGATGTAATACAAGTGAATACATGGTTGGTTTACAAAGAAGAAGAAAAAGAAAAATACTTGTTAAGTTTTTGACATACAAAAACTTAACTGTTCTACAATAGATGAACGAACATACAAAGTGACAATTGCAGAACAACACCAACGAGAGTCGCGGCTAGGTCAAGTGATTCTTTATATAGGCAGAGATGAGAATCACATGACAACCCAATAGATGTTGACACATGAAGGTTGTCAACCATCTATTGGAGGATGATTCAGATCTGCAGAGTTCTTGTTTCTTCATCTTGTTTGTTTCCCAAAACGGCATGAAAGAGAAACTCCTTAGTACTAAATCTGTACAAGGTCACATGGCTTCATCTTGATCGTGCACCACGTGTCCTTGGGACCATCCTTCTTATCTTCATTTTCCCGCTCATATTTGACTTACAAAATACAACGGTGAGTCATTGAACTTATCCTTTAACTCGAAGATAATATAGGTTGTTGAAAGCTCGTTGATGAAGTGCCTCACTGAGTCTCTCAGCGAATCTATAACTCAACAGTAACTACAAGTCATCTTTATTCATCATCAGTAGCTACCCTACCTCTCGCGTATCTACTAGCTCCACCAACACATAACCTTAGGGCACAACACTTGTTCTACAAAACAAGTGTCAGCTTAAAAAGGCGAGTATGATAACATGTTAGTTTATAAATGATTGCTAGTTAAAACGTTTCATCAAAACATCTCATATACATTCACAATAATCACACATTATCACAATCATCGTCACAATAAATAGCACACCTATAAAAGTGCCTAGCAATCCTCGATCAACATTATCATCTTAATCTTACATTAGCTCACATCATCATCATCATCATATAGTTATGCCTAATTAATCAATGTAAGAATGGGGTTGTGTGTAGGTGGCCACATGACCTAACAGGGAACCTCACACCCAACATGATGGGTAGACCTTACGGTGGTCCATTGGCGTCGTTGAGGATAGGCATAACCAATCTAGGAGTGACCCGTTTCCACACATATAGTAATAATCACACCACCTGGAATTACTCATCTCACATGACTAGGGTCACAAGGAGGTATCATGAGTACCCCCGAGTGATCGACATGCACAAAAGTCCATAGGACAAATGTGAGTTAAGCTTAATACTCTCGCATCAATATTATACTCGAGTTTTGGTTCACCATTTAATTCTCACATCATCATCGTATCTACATATCAACTTTGCATCATTAGGGCCCTTATCATGCAACGTGAAATGGCAACCAACTATAGTCTAGTGTACTATGTGTACATTCCAACAATAAACACACATCACATTCACCATCACACAACATTATCCACATAGTATACATAAATAATAAATTCCCAAATAACCTCCCAAGAAAATCTCATACCCCACATATGCATAAGATAGCTACAATAATTAAAAGAGGTTATATTAAAACTAATTTTTGTTGTGTGGGCCCCAACGTGACAAAAGTATGTTATCTTACCTCGAATAGGATAGTTATGCAACTTGACTCGTTGCTTCATGAGCGCCCGTATCCCTGTACAATTAAATAGTATAAAGACGCAATTATTAATTTCAGCTACACTTTATTCTCTAAAAAAATACCCATATGATCTAGCTCCTCGTTGATTTCCTAGTGAGTCCCATTAAAACTAGTAACACTTGTATGATATATTAATTGAGCTCCACAATCAGCCCTTCATATACACTCACGTAAAACACCTCTATTTAGTGAAAATATGGCGTTTCCATATTAATTCATAATCGGATCCATATGTGCCATGTAGTACAATTCCACCCGTTCATGACCATTTCAAATCTGACTACTAATATTACTCATTATAAGACTCATCTTTATATATCATATATTCTGTTCTTGCAACAATTCCACTTGTATCACCATACAACTTTTATAAAAGATAATCATATTAGTTATCAAAGTTACAATATTGTTACTCTAGGCTTGATATAAATAACTCTAGCATATTTATATATACGTAAACATCAAATTCTAGTTCGAAACGAAGATCAAGTTAGATATACCTATAACGAAACCAAGTTGAGGCTCGTGCCACCACGAAACTTTAACGGAACTAGCTTTGCGTTTCACGTATCTACGTTATAATCACATCAGACGAACTCTTTCCTTCTCAGGTTTAAAAACTAACGTAATGAACAACCGATCCTCTGGCAGTTTCGATCTTCACTTGTGCGACTCCAACGAAACCAAACTCTAGCATCTACACCACCACCCAAAATAACAATAAAATCATAATGATGACGATGGGTTTCGCTAGGAAGCTTGAAACTAATAAGCACCATGATTGATCAAACTCTCGTTCTTTCCATCTCTCTTTCAATCTATAGATGTTTGAAAGGCTACGTGCGTATAGGTTCACAAATTAATGGGTGATACGCGGATATTGGCCAAAGATGAGATCACGCCCTTAGTATAAATCTATTGATCATTGTGCTATATTATTTTCTCTTTGTCGTTCATATGCCTAGTTTGTTTGTATAGCGGCAAGAAACTTACTGAAACCCTAAAATGTGGTATCTATATATATATATATATATATATATATTAGTGTTGTGATTAGAAGAAACCGCAAAAAATGGTGAAACCCAAGGGTTGCATCTCAGCCCTTGGATCAAAAGCAATCCACGGGTCAAAATTAAAAAAAAAAACAACACAGAGGGGTAGTTTCGTCATTTGGCATATTATTCCATTTCCTACTTTTCTCAGCTCCAAAAACACACATACACACGGAGATCTCTTTCTCTCCCGCTCTTGGAAACTCATCAGTGGCAACACCATTACCACCACCACGCGTTCAATCAAAATGGCACAACCATCGTTGTCTTTGTCGTCGTCATCATCTCCAGTCATCATCAGTTGATCTTGAATATGTTAATAAGCAATGGAAGATCTATTGAATATAAATAGATGACTTTTTTTTATGTAAATTCAAAATTTGTCATGTGATAATCCAATGTAATTAAATAACATGTGATTAGATCTATTCTAACATCTTGAATTTGTTAAATTTTATCAGTTATTTGATTATTTTCGTTGTTTGGTATAATATTGCCTACTAGGTGTTTGATAAAATGTCTAAACCAAAGTTTCTTATATATGATTTAGAATCAAATCACATTTGATTGAATATTGCATACAATGTGTTTGATGAAATATCTAAACCAAAGTTTGATAATATGATTTAATCACTTTTATAATTCTGAATAACATTAAATTTGATTTTATAAGTTATTTGATATTGTTTACTTAATGTTCAGAATCATATTTGATTAAGTATTGACATTTTATTGATTTCTGTTTTTGTAACTGTATGTGTAAAATCATATTTGATTTTGTATATAGATTTTTTAGATTTGTGTTTTATAACTTTGTTTCTACAATCAAATTTGATTTTGTATTGAGGTTTTAGTTACTGGTGTTCTTATGCCTAGAATCAAAAGTGATTTTACACATAAATTGTGAAAAACATATACAAAATCAACTATTCAAACTTAAAAATGATTTTACCCTTACATTGGGGAAAACCTATACAAAATTATATATGATTTTGATTTTTTATAACACATTGAGACAAAACCAAATGAGTTTCATACAAAGAAAAACCATTCAAAATCAAAATTGATTTTAAGAATAGAGTGTGAAAAAGCTATACAAAATCATATATGATTTTGTTCAGGTTTGTACGTTTTAAGGTATAAGTGTTTTTTTAAGACTATCTGTGTAAAATCAAAATTGATTTCACATGGATAATGTTAAAAATCTATGCAAAATCATTTTTGATTTTATGCATACATTTTAGAAAAGTTGAATTCTAAAACCCTAAATGCTAAACCCTAAAATGCTAAAGCCTACAGTGTGTGTGGGGGGCGGATGTAAACGGTGCGCTTAGGGTTTAGGGTTTGAAGTTGCAGGGTTAGCCAAGCTACAATGTAAAAACCCGGGAAAATCTATGCAAAATCATTTTTGATTTTATGCATACATTTTAGAAAAGTTGCATTCTAAACCCTAAAATGCTAAAGCCTATAGTAGGGGGACGGATGTATATGGTACGTTTAAAGGTTTAGGGTTTGAAGTCGTAGGGTTAGCCGTACGACTTAGCCTAACGGCTAACCCTACAACTTCAAACCCTAAATCCTAAGCTACCATGTAAAACCCGGGAAAATCTACGCAAAATCATTTTTGATTTTATGCATAAATTTTAGAAAAGTTGCATTCTAAAACCCTAAATGCTAAACCCTAAAATGCTAAAGCCTACAGTGGGGGGACGGATGTATACGGTACGCTTAGGGTTCTGCAAACCCTAAACCATAAGCTAACATGTAAAAACCCGAGAAAATCTAAACCATAAAATCTAAACCCTAAAATGCTAAAGCCTATAGTAAGGGAATGGATGTATACGGTACGCTTAAGGGTTTAGGGTTTGAAGTCGTATGGTTAGCCTAATGGCTAACCCTACAACTTCAAATCCTAAACCCTAAGCTACCATGTAAAAACCCGGGAAAATCTATGGAAAATCACCCTACGACTTCAAACCCTAAACCATAAGCTACCATGTAAAAACCCGAGAAAATCTATGCAAAATCATTTTTGATTTTAATTGGTTTTCTTTGTATGGAACTCATTTGGTTTTGTCTCAATGTGTTATAAAAACTCATATATGATTTTGTATATATAGGTTTTTCCCAATGTATTGCGTAAAATCATTTTTGATTTTAAACAGTTGATTTTGAATAGGTTTTTCACAATGTATGTGTAAAATCATTTTTGATTTTGAATAGTTCATTATATACATGATTTTCACACTGTAAGTGTAAAATCAAATATGATTCTAGGTATAAGAATACAAGTAACTAAAACCTCAATACAAAATTAAACTTCATTGTACAAAACAAAGCTACAAAACATAAATTTATAGAAACTATATAAAAAATCAAATATGATTTTACACATACAGTTACAAAAACATAAATCTTTATAATTTCTATACATAATCAAATATGATGATGAACATGAAAGTAAACAATAACAGATAACAAATCGAATTTGATGTTACTCATACATTTCCACGAAACAAATGGAGTTTATATCCACAAACCTATACACCAAAAAATTTAATTCATAATCATAAAGTTGATTAAATCATATTATCAAACATTGATTTAGACATTTCATCAAACACCTTATGCAATACTCAATTAAATGAGATTTGATATTAAATCATATATGATTTTGAATAGGCTTAATGATACCGAACTCACTTTTTTTTTTTTGTTTAGATGTAAGAATAAAATCATATATGATTTTGTATAGCGTTTTCACACTATATTCTTAAAATCATTTTTGATTTTAAATGGTTTTCTTTGTATGGAACTCATTTTGTATAGTTTTTCCCCAATGTATGCGCAAAATCATTTTTGATTTTGAATAGGTTTTCATACTTTAAGAGTAAAATCAAAAATGATTTTAAATAAATTTCTTTATATGAAAGCCATTTGATTTGACTCAATGTGCTATACAAAATCATAAATGATTTTGCATATTTTATAGACAATGCATGTGTAAAATCATATATGATTTTCTATAGGTTTTTCACACTGTATGCTTAAAATGAAAATTGATTTTAAATAGGTTTATTTGTATAGAACTCATTTGCCTTGTCTCAATTTTATACGTAAAATTATATATGATTTTGCATAAATTTTTACAGTTGCCGGAAACAAAATGACAGTTGCGGGAATCATCATCAACACTTTTTCGTTTTCTATTTGATGATTTCGACTTGTAAGCCATGATAAAAAAACCTAATCGCCGATGGAAATATGTGGTTGTACACAGTAAATACGTATATAATCAAATTTGATTTAGTACATACACTTTGGTTTAGACATTTCATCAAACACTTTGTGAGCAAAAACTCTTTATAAAAATTTTAATCAAGAACAACAACCAAAGATACAACTTTTTATCATATGAAAAAACAAAAGAAAAAGAAAAAACTACAAATCATGGATAAAAATGGTTTGTTTATTCATTTTTTCTATAAAAAACATAAACTACATAAAATATCACTCTAATAATATCTAAAACATCATCATGTACAATCAAGTATGATTGGTTGTATAATTTGTAAATACATATATAATCAAATTTGATTTAGTACATACACTTTGGTTTAGACATTTCCTCAAACACTTTGTGAGCAAAACTCTTCAACTAAACTTTAAACAACAACAATAAAGGATACAACTTCTTATCATATGAAAAATATAAATCATATAAAAAAAACTAACAATCATGGGTAAAAATGTTTTGCTTATCCATTTTTTATATATAAACAAAAACTAACTCCATAAAATCTCACTCTAATAATATTTAAAACATCATCATCAATTTGTTGTTGTTGTTAGTGGTTTGAGGTGAAGATCCAGAAGATGGTGGTGGTTGTTGTAGCCAGAGGAGGAGGAGAAAGAGAGCTGAGTCACTGAATGTACAAGAAACAAAGAGAGCAATTGTGTGTGTGTGTGTGTTGGTGATGGTCGGAGATGGTGGTGGTGGTGGTCGTTGTCTTCGTCATCTATAGAGGAGGAGAAGAAGGAGAGATGGAGGGAGTGTGTGTTTGTATGTGTGTGTTTTGGTCAGGGGAAGGAGAAGAAAAGTGGCTGGAGTAGGGTAGAGTTTTTTTTTTAGTACAAATTACTATTATACCCTTCTGTGTTTTTTTTTAAATTAGGAGATAAGTTTTGATTCTAGCCATTGATGGAAATGATCCAAGGGTTAAAATTAAGCCCATTAAATTCATGAAAAATTATGGATGTAAATGAACAAACCACATATATAATATATGTTACTCGTATTTTTCTTTCTAACTTACATATTCAGATTTCATAAATCTCATATTGTACATAGAAATGTTAACGGCTTCACAAAGTAGGCCCCTCTACTTTCATGTTAATACATAAATGATAAATAGTTTCCTTAACTTATGATAATATAAATAGGTCACTATGGACAATTTAATAACTCATATATATATATGTGTTACACGTACAACTATAATAGTATATAGACAACCAACACTTAATGGCTAAGGGCATATATAGTTTAGATATAATGGTGCTAATTAAGCTTTACTCTTGTTAAAATTATTTTGGAAAATTGAATTTTAGGATGTTACACACCCAAGCAACCACATTAAACGTACTATCCAGGCAAAGACATATATGGTTTAAGCTTAACACTTTCATCTCTATAAATTAGCTCGAGCACTTTCACATATCATATCACATTAACGTTTAGGCCCTTAAACGTGTACGTGTCATGGCAACTTATAAAGTCTAGTGATCTAAGTAAACAAGCCATTTAATCACGCACTTTTCATGTATCATTAACACATATCACATTTTAAAACATCTCTAGCATTTCAAAACACTTCACATCATATCATATCATTGGGGTAATATTCCAGGCTTCAATTATCATCTACATAGACCATATCACCTACCGTATACTCCCCAATACCCATAAGCAAACAAGATATCATTTGGGGAAGTTATTGTATGAAAACTATGTTTTGTTGAACCGTCAACGTCTCAAAGTTGTATATCTTACCTCGGAAAAACACACAACAAATGATAACGTAAGTTACCGAGCTTTGCAAGTATTCCCGACTACCTATAACGAGTATAGAATCAATAATCTAACAAAATGGGGCCTAATTAACTTTTAGAACCTATACATGACATATGGATACTTATATTATATGACACTTAAACACTTGTTTTAAACCTTAAAAGTCTGAAAGACACTTTATGAGTCCCATGTAAAAGCCATGAGTCGCAGATTAGCAAACAATGAGGAGTAGAAATTGACCCATACCAGTTTATGAGTCTTACATCCCTATATGAGTCTCATATTTACTAAAGGAAAAATATAAATTATCCATGAACAGTATATGAGTCTCAAACCCTTTTAAGAGTCTCATATTCACGAACAGTGGCAAAACAAAAATCGACACAATCAGTGTATGAGTCTCATACCCTTCTATGAGTCTCATATCATGTGCGACTAGAAAACCTATTTTGTTTAGCACTCCAAACTCTTTCTAAACGAATAGCAAACTATCCCAAACACCATGAATGACTTTTAACCCTCAAAGTTCATTATTTTAAGACTCTTATGATGCCATGAAAACAACCCTTAACATCTAATTGATTTGCAATACAATAACAACCGTTTTAGGTCATCAAATCCATTAAAACACACGTTTTCGATCTCAATTGATTCCCTCATGAGCTAGACCAGTAATCAAACAAACCATATGATTGAAAAGACATAAAATCAATGTTCTTATACCTCTATTACCCGGAGATTACAAAAAGGATTCAAAAGGCTTCCTCAGACACACCCTAAACAACACGTTTAGAAGAATTTTGCAATGGAAATCGATATGGGGGAAAAAGGGCAGTTAGGGTTCAAAGCGAAAAGGATTATATCAATAATTATAAGGTAATGACCTGCTCTTAGACCTTAATCCCGTTTTTGAGTTTTCAAAAATGCCAAAACTAGTCCATAGACTTCCTTATGACTCATATCAGGCTAAAATCACCTTTGGTGAATATTTACAACATGTCAAACACTTCAAACACCTCTAAAGGCATTTAAAATTTACCTTAAACACATTAACACAACAATCATTAAGGTATTAAAGCCTTACACATATAACACATTAAACACATATAGTCATTAAATCATTTAAAGACTTGCGGACACGTAATGTTGATTTAACGACTCAAGTCAACCGTTAATTAAAAAGTTCGGGATGTTACACTCACGTCATGGATCGCTAAAAATCTTGGCTTTCGATTTGTGAAGTGTCGTAATGTAAGTGATTTTATATTTTGACCTAATTTTTGCAGGAATTGGTTTAAGGGTCAAATTGGGTTAGGGTTTATGTGTTATTTGGTAATAAGTATGTGTTTTTAACTTTGATTTAGGTGAAAAGTGGGCATTGCACAAAATTTAGTTTCATACCACTCCCAAGTGATTATTACAAAACCTTGTAGATGAGCTTCATTCACAAGCAAAGAAGAAAGCAATGGAGGAAAAGTTAATTAACAAGCAAATGATAAAGAAGTTGATTCAGACCCTAAATTGGTCAAGGCAATGAAGGAGTTAACTTTTAAAAAGTTGATGAGTGTTCATTTTGTGATAAAAACCCCTATAAAAAGGCCACATTTTAGTGTCTAAAATCAGTTAATGTTCCGGAACTATTGTACTTAATGGATTCGATATTTACGCAGGTTCACGGAAGATGCGAGAGAGGGTAAATGACATCAAGTAACTCGAGATGAAGGCCTATGAAGTTACAAGACACAGAGAGGTGATTCAGGAGTCGAACGAAACAAAGCGGAGAGCAGCAGGAACTCCCAGCGCCGCTGGGCCCACTCTTAGAACCGCTTGGAAGCCCAGATCAGCCACCGACTTGTGACTTTATTTAAGCCGAAGCAGCCCTCAAAACCCTAAGAGGGAGCCGATTAATTCCACAGCCTAAGCTTTGTGCAAAGGTACGTTTCAATTCCTTTCTTTGTTAATTAATTTGATTGCATATTCGATTCTTCTATTGCGCTTACTCATGAATTGTTACATGTTTATATGCTTACATTCTAACAGTAAGTCCCATTGAAAGGGAGCGTTAATAGTTTGCTCCAGTTATTTAGAGGTGCGGAATCCCTCTCTATAACTTGGTGATTCACAACAAAGCCTCTAGATAATCTGCTGCCTTGCAGATCTTCTTCAGGCTAGCGATACAACCTTTGACGACTATAACCTGCACAATATGTTTGATATTTCGACAAATATTCAACCCTAATCTCTGTTAGGGTTTAGTATTTATAGGGAACATCACGACTGGGCTTTAGCATGCCCACCTCGTATTTCTGGTCCAGCTCGACCCAAATACGAGGTCGTATTCATGCTGTAGCCTCGTATTTGTTCCTGCAAATACGGGGTCGTATTCCCACTGTGAAATGCGAGGTCGCATTTCACACAACAAATTTATCACACATTAAATACTTAAACTTAATATAATATTTTATGCATAATACTAAGTCCATTAATGACAATCACATTAGAAAGACATATTACAATCTAGACTGCTATTGACATAGACGTGCACTTACGATGTTAATAACACATCTCTACCCCCAGGATTGCCACCCACCTGAGCTACCCGTTGATAAACAATCTTAGAATTTTTTTAATTTGACAACTTCAGGGATTTTAACTTGAAAGGTTCCTGTAACTCCATTTACTTTTGAAGTAATACAAATGTAACTTTACATTACAACTAAACACCACTAATTCTTGTTTTAAAATGATTCTTTGAGATTCGCCATTAGTTTTAGAAAACCTAACAATCACAAATTAAATCTAGCTAAACCTCTTCAAAATAGGTTAGGGAAAGCATTTGTATAATTATCTTAATATTTATACTGAATAATCACATACCTGCTTTTTTAAAATACCCATCACACCGTGAATCGCGACCATGTATATATATATATATATATATATATGAACCACAGAAAAGGATTGAAAGAGGCATGAATTGAAACCATATTCCTCTAAAGTGATTACATCATTCTTGTTACAATGATTGCTTATACACTTTTTTCATAGAGGAAAAATCAAATTGTCTTCTAACCATGATTAATAATAAGGATAACGATTAAGGAGGAATCATTTCTCATACGAAAAGAAAAAGAAGGAAACATAAAATACCTTTACCCAATCTACTAATTACAGAAAATTATAAATCTTTTTAAAGATTAGCTTAATAATCCTCTTTAAACTCAAACATATGGTATTCACTAATTTTTTTTCATAATCTTACCCTCCCATTTTGCCACATATCTTTATTAATAGGTTAGAAGGAATTTTTGGCCATTATATTAATCATTTCCGTCAAATATAAAAGAATGATAAGTATTCTTAAATATTAGCTAAAAATCATTTTAAAATTATAAGATGATGACATGTGATATCTATTAATTATCTTTTTGTATATCGTCATCTAATAATTAGAATGATATTTTTAGTTTAAGAGAGTTATCCTTTTTCTTCAAATATATAATGTTAATTAAAAATGACCTCATGAACCACTTACACATATTAATTGGGCAGACCATTAAATAGGACCCAATCTAAATATCAAAGCTAATAATTCACACGCTAACAATCATGACAAATGAGCCAATTGGGAGCACCAAGTCACCAACTGACCACTTTCCAGTGGGCATAAACATTTTGCAAATGGTGTAAAGTGAGATCATACTCCAAAGAATGTTTGTATACAACCCTACATATTCGTCTTCAAAATGTTAGTAAAATTAGCTCACAAATATGTAGACTAAGCAAGTGGTGACGAGGAGATAACTTTTGCTGTTGTAGTGATGAAAACGAAGTAACTAATAGGTTCACTAACAATAAATGGATAGGATGTTCCCCGATATATAGTACTTGGGTTCTTTGTGAACTTCAAAATGTATATATAGATAATCAAAACTAAAAGCAAAAAATTACAAGTTCATAATGAATAGGATTGAATAAAATCGAAATAACAAATTTATCCAGTTTTGATTCGAAGTTTCCCAATCCTATTTGCTGAAGTAGTAAACAGGCTTACTATATTAATTAAGTGGGTTAACTCTGTTTTAATCTTTTGGTTTTGATGAACATACATACGGATTGTAGTACCAACCTACTATACCGTACCCGATCCTATAAAATACAAATCAACCAAAGTGTTCTTTTGTTTTCCCAAATTCTAAAAGAAGTAAATTGGATGCGGCTTATAAAGTCCCATACCCTTGTACTCAGGACAGCACGCGATTATTGGACATATCATCATCATGGTCATTCATCAGACAGTACCGTAAAAAGCAATATGGTGAAACAAACATTTACCATAAAACATTTCTTATGGCAGTTAACATTTCTAATGTCCTTTCTGCCATACTTGTGTTGTGGACTTAAGTATTTATTGCAGGACTCGGACAAGATATATAGCCTGTTAAGGAGCCAGGCTAACTTGTCCGACTCTGTGGACCAAATATCCTTTTAGAAACCAAGCCATAGTTAAAAAGTCCATCAAAGCCCCGGGTGACATTTCCATTCATATACGTTGAGCCCGACCAAGGGATCTAGCCAAGACCGGCCCGAATGGATGCAGTCATTGAATCAGATATTAAAAAATTAGTAAAAGTTGTTATCACAGCTACATTGTGTAGGTATAATGCTAGCTAGCTAGTGTCTCGATCATCATAGTCTACTTAAAGAGTCCTTTCTTGTTATTGATTTATCTATCCTTTAGAAAATGATCCTTGTGGTACTAAAGTAATAGAGTTTGGGGCACCTGAGAACATGAATTCTGAAAAGAAATTTTGTCTTGAAATGGATAATGATTGATAAATTGTGTGGTAAAAGAAAATGATTCAAAGTAAAATGCTTCCCTTTGTTTAGACACATTCTTCTGCATTCCAACCATGATGAGCTGTCGTACAAAAAAAATTATATAACCTGCACCCTACCACTTCATCCACTTCAAGCGACCCAAAGTATTTCCACTTACCTGGTCAGGTTTTCTCATATATGCTTATATACGACTTATCCTTTTCTATCCCTCATATGGCTACCTTTGTTTAAAGGTATTTTTAATCAGGATAAATGGCTAACACTTCCAACTCGTATGCGCTCACGCTAGTTCGACTCCTGACAACGCCTTAAAGGGTTTGCTCCCATATGATAGATGAGTATAGCGTTGCTAAAACCGGCCTCACCATATTTAAATGTGACAGGATTCGAACCTGGGCTAACACCCAATGGCAAATGTCATCTGTGGGTTGTCTGGACCACGTTTATTAAATAATTATATATATAAAAACTAAGTTTTAAAGAAAACAAATATGGTCTGACCTATTTTTCTAAAACTGTGTTTTATCATAATTAATAAAAATATGTCAGTAAATCTATTGTTTTGTAACACTTTTTTTGTTACATACATTATCTAAATGCAGTAATCAAATAATTATCTAAAAATGTAATTCCAAACACCATTTAAATGGAATAACCAGCAATGCTTCAAAGTAACATGATACAAACACTTCCCTCCAAGTTATCTCGTTTTTTCATATAGCTTTTTGCAAAATCAATACAATTCCCCCTCGCTTTATAGCTAGAGCTAGCTAGCTAGCCTGCCTTATTTCCTCTACTTTTCCATTTTCGTGCTCTCTTTTACAATAATATGAAACTTTATGTGGAAAAAAGTCATATAAATAGAATTTTTATGTTACGTACTCTTTTGTAGAAAGCAAATATCAAATGAGTTTGCCGTGGAATATGGAAACATTGTGGTGGTATGAGTCAGCATCCAATAGCTAGTTTATATTAATTTTTAATGTTCATTAATACTCGTATATATGTTTCCTTAGATTAGATTATCCCCAATGCAACGTCCTCAGACTCTTAATTGTTCATTAATATCCTTTGTCAATCAAATTTGTGCAAATTTAAAATTTTTTTGATTTATATCCTTACAAAATAGCTTGAGTTTGTGGCAACGGGCAAGATATATTTATTTTTCACTTCTCCAATACATCATGGAAAACAGGATCCAGTATGATTAATGTTATAGGTTTTAATTTACAATGACCGGTTGTTTAATAAGATTTATTAATTAACGTATAGGTATTTTTGGGCTCTCTATTACTTCGCTGGTGGCCTTTTATTTTAATATATTGCCGTTTTAAAAAAAAAATTGATACTTAGAGAGACTTCAGACTTAGATGTTTAAATTTGCGTTCAAATCATTGAGTGAGAAAAATGCTCTCGGGACCAAAGACGACGGGGGTTGCATGTCCTACATTGGGTTTCCCTGGAATTGTACTTTGGTATAAAGAGATCGAGGAAATGACACTAAAGTCAATTTGCTAAAAAAAAATACTCGTATATATTTGGTCTTCTACTAGTAGCTAGTTAATGTTTCTTAAAAACAATGGTCGACTCATGGCCCAGAGTTGTTAAATACGACTATATATTCTATTTTGCTCGAAAAGTGTTGGATACTTGGATACATAGCTTTGTTGTAGTAGTGATCCAAGTTTCAAGCAAATACGTTACGTGATTATAGAGTAATTAATTACTTGTGTAATTGTTATCTTGACACACTTCGTATGAAAACAATTAATATGTACTCGCTATCAAAGAAATTCCACAACAATTCAATTTACCATACGATCTTTTTTACATCAAATCTTCACCACTCTTCAATAACTAACATACCAGATAGAACCTGCCTTTTCTTTAAATGTGACATTTTAGTAGCACTTAAGCTCGCGGTCAGCCCTCATTAATCTCAAGCATTTGTCTGGACCCAATTTGTATCAAATGCAAGCAAGCAATTGCCAATATGATCACCAAATCCAACAAGTAGCAGTGGCGAAGCTTGAGAATTTTAATAGGGGCCGTAAGTTCTTAAGATTAATAATAATCAAGCAGGCCGCCTTTACTATACATCTTAATTTTTCAAACAAATTATCAATAAAACTACACCACTGAAAAAACAGGGGGCATGGCCCTGGGTCCCAAATATCACCACTAGGTCTCTCTCGTTCATTTTTACATTCAACTCTAGAATTTTTTTGAGAAAAAGGAAAACACAAATCGTAATTCTATACAAATGGTGAGAATGTGCTATAGGTTCACCATGCCTACTACTTGCTACTCCTTCCCTTCCATCATTTCCATCACGTCTGACGACGATTTGTCGTCAGAAGACGAAGAATTGTCCCGAGAACTACAACTACCAAACGAAGAAGCTCTACTAGAAACAGGTGTAGCTAAAAACGTTGGTTTTACTTGACCCGCCATAATGACTAGATACTTCTCTTCCATAACTGGAGGTTCTTTTTCATCATTGTCAGCTAATTTTGAGTTTCCGGACTCAAGATCTCTTTCGCTTTCTTCACCACGGTTATCCATGTGGCCCGAGAGCTTCCAATAAGAGCATGCAAGAATTAAAAGAGCAAAAGCAATGAGGCCCAACATAGCTGCAAGGCCTCCAAAAAGGTATGGCACCGGCGAATGCCATGACGACCGCTGAAAACTCGCGGTAGACGATGGAGCCATGGAAGAAACTGCTTGTACTGTCATTATTAATAATTGAAGAGAGTTGGAAAGAAATTGAGTAGTTTTTGAAAAATTTATTTTGTTCACGGATAGGAGTGGATTAAAGACTACTTGTGTCTAATGTCTTGTATTTAAAGATATATGTGGGAAAGTTGATGCCTTTATTTCTTCTTGTGATACATATAATTATATTTGGCGTCACGTAATCGGGTCAGTTAAGGAGCCCACCGTGAACGTTGGGTTAGTGTATTTGGTTGAAGCTTTTGCAATGAAGTCTAGAATTCTATCCTTAACATAATGCGTGTAGTGAATTAATGTTTAAGGGGAAAAAAAAAAAAGAAAGTAAGGGAGCCCACCGATAGAATATAATTGGCCTTTGGGTGACCCAAGGAGGATTGTCTGTAAAATCAATAGTTGGTCGTACAGAGGCCTTTGCGAACGGTGTCGATAATTGTCTCTGTATCTAAAGTTGATCCAACTTTGCAGGTAACATTGGATCAACTTTAACCATTTGATTAAATCAAATGATTAAGATTTAAATATCAAATTAATCAAATGATCAAGATTTAAATATCAAATTTTGATCTTGACTATTAGATTTAATCAAATGACCAAATTTGATCCAATTTGTTTTTTATTGAAAAAAGTTGTAATCTACATGTTAATATTATAAAGATCATTATTTTGTTGCTTATGAAAATTGTGGCGACATATATACAAAGTGTTATTAACCCATATTAGGAAAACAAAATGGCTTAAAGAAGTGGAAAGGTGCATGTAGGAGTTTACAGCTGAAAATCAGTCGGAAATGCATTGGTAAACGTTAAAAATGGTTCTAAGAGTAACAATTTTGATGAAAATAATGTTGTAATGAATATTTTTGAAAAAATTGTAACTTTGGTTTTTGCTTTTTTTATATAGTTCAAGGAGCCCATTAAGTTGCTAGGTTTTTAGAGTTATTTAGAGTGGTATCATTAAAGGTTGGACTAATTACATCACATCGCGTCATGTGGCATTCTGGGTTGTTGGGGTTCCCTGTAAAAAAAAAGAGGGAGTGAACTTGCCTGTAAGGTGTGATAGCCTTTTGTGACAAGTGAGAATTAAATTATTAATTACTAGTATTAAACACACTATAAACCATATGTGGACTTTTATCAGATTAAAGTGAATTATCTTGGCAACTCATATGGATCGCTTGTTATGCATATCGCCTGATGGGGGTGGTGTAGCAGGCAACCCACAGGCGACAAGCGGTGGATCGCCTATCCAAGTCGCTCTATTCCGGATAGCCTAATAGCTATAAAAGAAAGGGTCGGAACTTGAAAACTTGACTTGTGTCACCAAGATTGGAACAATACATACACCCAAGTGGGGGCAAAAAATTTTATTTTGGGAAATGATCCCTACACAACACAAATCATACACAATAATATATGTATTACCTAGTTGTACATATATTGTTGTGTATGGCAAAATTATGTTGTGTATGGATCACAACCCTTTTATTTTAGTATATTATTTTTATATAAAATGTGATGTAATTAATATAGTGTAAATCTGGTGCAAAATTACACTTGAACCCCATAACCTTACCTGAAAACCTTAACAACTTGGATTACGAACGCACTTGAAAATCCTTTAGCGCCCATGAGGTGTTGCAAGGCGATGCAACAATGCAACCACAAATAATAATAATAATAATAATAATAATAATAATAATAATAATAATAATAATAATAATAATAATAATAATAATAATAATAATAATAATAATCCCCCCGTTCCACAAAATTTGTCCACTTTTAAAATTTGAAAATCAAACTTTACCAAATTTGAACATAAATATTTTTATTTGTGTTATATATTAGTTAATAAAAATTATACCACTGAAACACACATATAAAACACAATCAATAATAAGGTTTTAATTGTGGATAAGTTTAGTGAGACGGATTTAGTAGTAATAATAATAATAATCTTTATATATAATAAAATAGGATTGTCTTTTAAAACTATTTTTAGAAAAAATAATATGTGGCATGTCCATAGTTTATTCTTAAAAAGATTTTAATTTATTTATGATGTTATATTACTATTGAACATTTTTAAAAATAAATAATTCATTAAATGTTTATTTTAAAATTCTATTTAAATTTATAAAGTACTTTATTATTTTTATTAATGCATGCATTAGGTACTTATATATATATATATATAAAAACTATGTTAACTAATTTAGTATATTTCTAAAAAACAAATATTATGTGGCATGTTCATAATTTTTCTTAAAAATATTTTAATATATTTATTATGTCATATATAGTTATCTTTACATTTTAAAAAAAAATTTAATTAATATACCCGGGTTGAACCCATAAGAAACGACTCAAGTAAGATCAACGAATGTTGGCAAGTCAATTGTTAATCTTTCACATATTTAAAATATATAGACTCTATTTTATGCGGGAAAAAAATGAATTATTACACAATGGAGGACAAAAGTTTCTTCAAACAAAATACATGTGTAATAAAATATGTAAAGGACAACAAAAGAAACATGAACATTTGCCTCAAGCCTCTCTCATTTTTTTTTATTAAACTTTAATAACTTGTTCACCAATCATAAATCTTAATTTTTTAAAATTAACTTTTAATTTTAATTTTAACTTTAATTTATATATTTTTTTACATCACAATTTTACACTTTTTTTCTCAATAATTTTAATATAATAATCGCATAATAATAGTTAATATATATTCAATACAATAATAACTAATATTTATCCTATAAAAATAAATAATTTATAACCAATAGTATATTTTATCATCTAAACATAAGATTAATTAATTAAAAATAAGCAAAATAAAACATGTAAAAATATAATTCATTATAGGTAAAACATATAATATTGTCATATTTAAATTGAAATACTTAATATATGTTTAATCTAAAGATAAGATATGATTTCTAATAATGTAAAGGTAGTGACCTATTAACATATTATATTTTTAATATTGAAATATCGATAAACATGTCATAATAAACAACTTCGATTAACATATTTTTAAATAATGTTTCAATATAAAATTCAAAGTGTTAATATATAGATCAATTTTTAATTACTCAAAATAATATATTAAATTTTAAATTATAATAAATTAACATCTAATAATGATAACGCTATAAACCCCGTATATTATACATGAGCCTAAAATCTAGTAAATACTATATTGGTGATATCACTATTAAATTTTGAAACATATACGTTAATTAACATTGTGAAGTTATTAAAGTGTTGATATCGACATTCATGGGTGGGGTGGAAGGGCTAGGATATACAGTATTTATTTCAAGAGTAATCATTTATTTAGATCCAAAATAAGAAAAGTTGACAAGGGAATTATAGAAATTCCCACGTCCCAAGACCTGTTTCAGTACATTATCACTCTTAATACCGGAAAGTGGAACCGAATTTCAAATGAGATCAGGACCGATATTGAATTTTGATGGTTAATTTTGGGATCGACACCGGATGAAATCGGAAAAATCCAGCAAAGTAGGAGATTTTCCCAGTTCCGTCCCGATGCCGCCTTTTATGGGACTAGGACAGATATCACACTTTCGTGATTTTCAAGACTGGTATCATCAGTATGAGGACACGTATAGGATGAGACCGGTCTCATGCACATTCCTAAAATTAACATTGTTTTGATACCATTTGTTGGCCAAGATACTTGTATAACAATAATAAATACTTAAACTAAGACCGAGTGAATAATTTTACTAAACATTGCATATGAAGCGAGCTCAATTTTCTCCTTTTTTTTTTTAGTTTTTGGACTCAACTCTTTGAAATGACAAGTTTATGGGTGTTTTCCCTGTACATGTAAGTATTATATTCATGGTATATATCTCGCACTCTAAAATATGTGTAGGGTTTCAGTATTTTATATCTCCCAAACTTTTTGGTCTTGGACACTCTATAGTCAGGGGCGCAACTATTAAGGGGCGGGGAGGGGTGCCCGACCCCCCGAATTTTTTTTTGCAATGTAGGGGTCTATTATTTTCATGTAGAAAAATTTTGATATACTCGGTTTCGACCCCCCATTTACCCGAAAAATAGCGTAGGGAAAAAAAAATTTAGATCCCGACCCCCTACTAAAAATAACCTACCTTCGCCACTGTCTATAGTGACATGTTTTTATATGGTTATATCAGTATACACACCATTAACCATTTGAGATCAATCAACTTATATCACTCTTTTCACTCAAACACACTAAAACTATATTAAAAGCGCGGCAAGGACACCCCATATATTGGTCCCAATTCATATAAGCCTGCAACCAAGCTCCCCTCATAGCAGTTGAGCGTGTCCTCATGCTCCCTCATGTATCTATAGTCGACGCTAGCTCTTATGAAAATGGACAGATACATGTATCTCTCTTTTTTTTTCTTCTTAATATTGTCTGTTGCTGTTGTTTTGGCATCATACACTATAATACATTTACCTTCGACCATTTGGATATGTTCCTAACTTTCTTTGTCGTGGTCCTGCTCGCGGCCCATTTTGCTACATACTCTTTCGTTTTCCATCTTTTCAATAAATAAAAGCCGATGGTGACAATGCTTTTGTCCTCGTTACTTTAATGTTATCAAGTTAAATGAAAACTCCCTAACTTTTAAAGATAACATGCATGCATATATGCATGCTAACCACAATATATAGTCCGTCACGCAAAGAAAAGATTTATCATAATTTATGGTTCGCTTTTAGCAATAATAATGACATGTGTTCTTACCCATATGTGTATAGTAATGTGGGACAAGAAACTACAAAAATAGTAGACACTGCAATTACTTTATGTAAAATATCTGATGTGATCAAAATTCGTCGGTACTCTAGTACAATAAGTTAAAATATGGGCAAAAAATAAGGGTCTTTGACTACAAAAATGAATAGACAAAAAAGGAATGCTTCTGAACTAACTTAAATTCAATCAAGACTCACACATACAAGTATTTATTCACTGCGTTATTTCTTCCTCCTAATATTTGCTTACCTTATGAGTTATGAGTGTAGAATATTTGTAAACACCATTATCTGGAATGTTCATGAACTAAGATACATATAGATGATTACATAATCTATGGGCCGGCCACGGCCCATAATCTATAAATTATAGAAGCAGGACAAGGGGCAATCCACGGGACATAAACTTGGGACGCCTTTGTACGTCCGGGCAGATTATTGAGTTTTTCCGGAATCTAGAATAACTTAAGACGTCTAAGGTTAAAAGGAGTGAGGCACATTTAGGAGTGAGTGGATATCCGTTATGTGACATCATGTAAGCAACCAAGTATTGTTATGAAAATGGAGGAGTGAGACATATTTTAGGTGGGGGACTTTGGACATGTGACATCCATTATTCTCCCACCAATTTTTTTTTTTTACTTTTATACTTTTAACCTTTTTTACTCCAATATATATATATATATATGTATATAGGTTTTAGGTAAAATAAAACAAGTATTAAATTAAAACAAATAAAATAATAGGTTTCCATTTACTGAAAATCACCGTGCATCATTAAAATTGTTTTGTATCAATTGTTTCGTGATTCTTCATGCATCAATCTAACCATGATCTAAGGGTCAAAATCTTGTCTTATTTATTTTACTTTAATACTTGTTTTACAATATCCAACCCTTATATATATATTACATAAAACACATCTATAATTAAAACATCCCACATAATTTAAAAATAAAGTCCATTACATAGCAATACTCAAACAACTTAAACAACACAAATTAAACATAATAAAGTCCAACACACAAATAAATTATGGCTCACGATACTTCTCCCTAAGTTCTTTTTTCGCCTTCTCCATGATTAATCTATCGGGTTCATCAAGATAACTGTAGTCGGTGCTCAATACTCTCAAACCGCTAGCTTAAGTTGAGTATTATTTGATTCAAGCTTCTTTTCTCCAATCTTCATCTTTTGCTTGCCAGGTTGATCCGCTCTCTACTCGCCTCAAACAACCCATCCAACTTCATCGAGAGATTCTCAAATGTCTCCGAGTACCTAGCTACCCCTTTTCCCTTGCCGGACGAACTCGACGACCCTCTATGAGCGGCTTTCTTAGCCGCGTCTCTCCCGGACGAGCGCTCCGGGAACGCCGACTCATCCTCAGTAATGTCATTTAGATCAAAGTTGACACGTGCATCCGAACCTTTTTATACGAAACATAAAACATGTTTGCATATAATATAACATAAAACATAAAACATAAAAAAAGGACCGAAATTATTTTTTATTTTTAAAAAAAAATTTGAACTAAAAAGAGAAAGGGCCGAAATTTATACCTTGACTTTGTGGTTCATTGGACGATGACGTTTTCGACCTTTTTGTGGTCGGTTCTCCACGAGTTGCCATAACATTAGTGTCGGTCACATAATGAAACTTCGACGACCAACCAAGCTTATCCCAAATATCCAAATACTTGAAAGCCGCCTTGTAAGTCCATTGATACTCGGCGAGAGCTCTCTTAATCACATCCACATCATTGGCACCACTTAGATGATTGTTCGCGTTGCTGAGACGAGTGTAGATTGAATTGACCTTTTGGATTAATGGGCGCATATTCCTCCATTTTGCACTAACACCTTCCGCATCACGATAATCTTTCGGCTTTTTTAAAAGTGTTCTCAAACCATCCGTTATCCTCAACCAATACGTCTTCTCCCTTTGAAAGTTAGCTAATAAAACAAAAAAAAATGCGTATTTGTTTATATATACATATAGTTGGCTAAAAAATGCGTATAAATATATATATATATAATATATACATGACCGAATTATATATATACATATAGTTGGCTAAAAACGTATACCTTCTTCCGGGTCTTCGTTAACCGATAGCAAAGTCGTGCATAAGGCCATTTCTTCCTCCTTTTTCCATGGAATCGAGGGTGCTCTCAATATTACTTCGCCGGGGGCTTTCTTTTTCTGTGAACACTTCTTTTGAGTCATTGAACCGCCGGCTTCGTTTTGAGGTTGGGTTTCTTGTACAATTTCAACATCGGGGGAAACGGGCCTTAGTGATGGTAGTCTTGACGATGATTGTCTTGGCGATGGAGTGTCGACAACTTGTTGTCGATCTAAAAAAAAGAAAGACATAATATTATTGAAAAAGTATATAAAAGTAAAATATAAATAATATATATATATATAAGTCATATATAGGGAAAAGAGAATATAAGGATGTCCAGCATCTAAGCTTAGGTGTGGAATCCCTCAAATACTAATAAATGGTAAAAGGAGTGAGGCACATTTAGGAGTGAGTAGATATCCGCTGTGTGGCATCATGTAAGCAACCAAGTATTGTTAAGAAAATGGGGGAGTGAGACATATTTTGGGTAGGGGGTGATATATCGTATTTTATCGCCATTTCCCATAGCTTAAAGTGTCGATTAGTGAGGTTTACGAGTCATTTTCGTATACATTTGGTGCGTTTATGGTATTTGCATAAAATGAAGTTTCTGGAGCAAAATGGGTGTTTACGGATGTTTGATGTAGATGCAGATTCGTTGTGACAATCGCAACATAGATTTGATTATCGTTTATGTTTTTAGGAACTTGTGTGTAATTATTTAAATAAGAACTTGTGTTGATATTTAATGGTTATGTTTGAACTTCAATATTATATCTGTTTATGTTTTGTATTGTGTTTGTGTGTTATATATTGTTTTGCAGGTACAAGAACATATAATCAAGGTTTATAAGTGTCGTAGAACACTTAAACGGTGATTGGATGTTATGTACGAGTCAAACAAAGAACAAAGGGTCGTCCCTCGTGCTGACGTCATCAGCATGTAGGAACAACCTCGTGCTGACGTCAGCACGAGGCAGATCGGTTGTTTATTGTTTCGGGCCTAATACGTAATTAAGGCCTAAGCCCACACGATCCAATACGTAATTAGTATAAATACAAGACCTAATCTACAAAATTAGGTGAATGATTGACGAATTCTTGAGAGATATTCACGAATTTACGAGCTAAGGTCATTTGTTCCTTCGTGTGTTCTTCTACACGAACCACAAGCCTTGTGCATCTCCTTGGGTTGATTAATTACTTATTAATTAACAAAAGGCAATAGCACTCTAGTTATCTCAAGAGGATTCCGCACTCTTTACATAACGAATCGCATCTTATTACGATCCACGCAACAATAGGGCACCTTACAAGTGGTATCAGAGCCTTAAGGTTGATTACCAGAAGGTTTAAGATCGTTTGATTTGCTATTGATTGCAAATTCGTTCGAAATTCGTGTTTTTTCTTTTTGTTCGTGTCTAACTTCGCGCGACCTCTTGCTTACGTCAACACGAGGTGATCCTTGCTTAGTGCCTACGTGAGCACTAACTTGACTTCGTGTCAGCTTCGCGCCACGTCTACACGAACTGATCTTCGTGCTCAGGTGCGTGACCTCGTGTGTCTTTGTGTCATGTGCTTCTCGCGTGACTTCGTGTTCTTAGTGTCACGTGCTTCTCGCGTGACTTCGTGTTCTTCGTGTCACGTGCTTCTCGCGTGACTTCGTGTTCTTCATGTCACGTGCTTCTCGCGTGACCTCGTGTTCTTCGTGTCACGTATTCCTCGTGTGTCTTCGTGCCACACGATCTACATTGTTATTTCGTTTAATTTGTCACCAAAAGATTCGAAAATGACGACTTTACCAGCTGCCGCAAACTCACCCAATGCCTTACTTATCAGCCAGATGATCATGCACGATCATGAGGTTGATCGGGGTAATACACCTCCAAAGCTTTTCTGTATGGAAAATTATTGGATGTGGAAGAGACGTTTTGAAGACTACATTCGTCTCACTAACATGGAAATGTGGCTAGTGATAACTCAAGGTTTTGATTGGCCTTCATATGAGAAGAACGGAGTGATCAGTAGGTATACTTATGCTGATATGCCTATTGAAGAACGTAAAAGATATGCTGTTGAGGGGAAGGCATTGTCTACTCTTACTATGGCCTTGCCTCAAGATAGTGTACATCTGTTTAAAAAGTACACTACTTCAAAGGATTTATGGGATGCTCTCGAAAGATATTGTGAGGGTGATGTAACTTTGAAGAAAAACCGTATCAAGCTTCTCAAGCGTCAGTATGAAGCCTTTAATAGACTGAAAAGGGAATCTCTTGACGAGATTATTATTCGATTCAGTCATTTGACCACTGAGTTATCATACTTTGAAGTTGTTTATCCTCAAACTGAGCTAGTTGATAAGTTTCTGGATTCACAGCCTAAAACTTGGACTGATTATGTTCATCAACTTCAAGATGATCAGGAATACAGTACATGGGATTTTGAGAAGGTAGTCTCCAAGCTGAAGAACAGAGACATGAAGAGAAGGATTAAAGACACTCATTCGGATTTTACACAAGATCCATCCTTATATCATGCTAAGTCTGTTCATTTAGCAAGTTCCAGCTCAGGAAATAATGCATTTCTAAGTGGTGCAGAAGCTACACCAATAGTAGATGCTGATGGTATTGCCGGATATGTTGCTTATGACAATACAAATTCAAATGTTAAGAGCAATGTACAATCTTTCCACTCTATGCTAATGAGTATGAGTTCTGCAGAAGGAAGAATGAGTATTTACTCAGCCTTTTGTAATGCTCATGAAGCATTTATTGGAGGAAAGGTTACTGATCCTGCAGTAATTGATGAGGATTACAATCAAATAGATCCTGATGATTTAGAAGAAATGGGTCTACAATGGCAACTTGCTATGCTTACTATTAAGGTCAGAAGATTCACTCACAGAACTGGGAGACCTATAGGTAATGGCACTAAAGGCTTTGACAAATCCAAGGTGAAATGTTATAATTGCATTGGATTTGGTCATTTTGCAAGAGAATGTCAATGACCTAAGAGGATTGATAATACCGTTGTTGGTCGTCAAAATTACAATCAAGGCGGTATTACTCCGAATAATCATAAGACGCAAGCAATGATTACATATCATGTTACTCCACAGCAGCCAGTTTCATCACCATTTTCGGAGTCAAAGGCTGTTGTTGTTCAAAATCCAGATGGTATTTATCAATGGGATACACAATCCGATGATACCTCGAATCATGCCTACATGGTAGAATTATATGATGAGGTAGCCGCAACAATTGATTATGCTGTGTACTCAAGTGAAGAAAGTGCATATGAGATAGTACAGAAGAATATGTGTAATGTTGCTGAGACAGTAAGATCTGAGAGTGAACAAATGACTGCAGTAAAAGCATCTGAAGAAAAGGAAGAGTCATCAAATCCTGTTGATGACATTTCTATGAAGAGCATTGAAGAGCAGATGAAGAACTTCGTGCTACCTGAAGGTATGACAACTGAAGATTTTGTTGCATACATGGCAGATTGCAAGGTTGCAGATCAGAAGGTATCTTGTTCTTTATCTTCTATAATTGACGTATGTAGAATGGTGTCAGATTTAAAACGAGAAATGTTGAAACTAAAAGAAAATTCAACTAGTTTAACTGCTGAAAATGTTATACTTAAAAAGGAAAGTAATGTGTCTAAAGATTCTGATTTACTTCTACAAGGTCACCAACAAACTGAATTAGATTTTAATCTAGATGAAGTAGTATACTACACATTGAAAGACTGTGACACAGTTTTTTATGATAAAGAAGTATCTATAAATAGGATTGAACCTAAATCAAGAATTGATAAAGTGTGGTGTGTGGAAAATAAAGAAGAATGGTTAGCTGAACAAATTCCATATAAGGATAGACATTATGCTCTTTTTAAACCAGTAACAAATATGGAAGAAGCAATACAAACGCTTGATACCATTAATGAAATGAAGGAGTATGGTATACCAATCCCTGAAATAGAAAATGGTCAATCTAGAAAACAACAAGTAAAGAAATGTTATACTTGTCGTGAGAAAGGCCATATAGCTATTGAATGTCCAAATAGGAAGGTCAAGAATCCTAACAACAAGTCAAAGGATGTTAGTGACATTCCTACTCCTGAAGGGAAGGGTAAACTAGTTGAACAAGTAACTTCACCAAAATTCATGAGTGCATATAAAAAGGATTATTATGAGGAGTATGCAAAAAGACATCTAGATAATAATAATGCACAAAATTATGTTAAGTTACTTAGAAATGTGTCATATGGAGAGTCTATTGTTACAGATCAAAGGATTAGATCTAAGACTCCAAAACGACAGGGACCTTCACAGAATACTAATTTTAGTAGTGTAAGTCCGAGTCGTTCTCGTACACCTCAAAGGAGTAATTCACCTAGGAAGATGACTCAACAAAATCGATCCCCTCCTGTTAGAATTAATAGTTCGTCTAAATTCTATGATCGATTAGGGAGTCAACCTAGATTTGGTACTCACTCACCAAGGAATTCACCTCCTAAGACTCGTTTCACTTCACCTAAGAAACAGCCTGTGACACCATCTTCATCCAAGGCTCCATTAAAGAGCGATGGATATTGGACCGAATTAATCGTTAGAGATGAATTCGGCAAACCTAAACCTCAAAAGGTTTGGGTACCCTTTAGAAACTAACCATCTTATCGTCTAATGTGTAGGGAGAACCAAGGAAGCCTATTAGTCTTTGGTATGTTGACAGTGAATGCTCTCGGCACATGACAGGGGACAAGAACGTTTTGTCCAATTATGAAGATGTAAATGGGTCGTATGTTAGTTTCGCAGGTCCCAAGGTGATGTTGTCAATGGGAAGATTACGCTGGAGAAAGTCAATTATGTGGAACAGTTATCACATAATTTATTAAGTGTTTCTCAGATTTGTGACAAGGGTAACACTGTCCATTTTAATGAGAAAGAAGCACTTATATTGAAACCAGGATATGTTATTCCTGAAGACTGGATCCTGCTAAAAGCTCCTAGGAAGAGAGACATCTATGGCCTTGTGTTAGGTGTTGATAATCCAGAGGAGTCTGTTTGCTTGTTATCAAAAGCAAACGAATCTGAATCGTTACTATGGCATAGAAGAATGGGACATATCAATTTCCGAAAGATGAATGACATTGTCAAACATGGTTTGGTTGACGGCGTTCCCATGAAGTGGTTTGGAATGGAAGACAAATGTGTACCTTGTCTGAAAGGTAAACAGCAAAAGTCTGCACATAAACCGAAACAAGAAAATTCTATTGCCAATCCTTTCGAGTTACTTCACATGGATTTATTTGATCCAGTGAATGTAAGAAGTATCGGTGGGATGTACTACTGTTTGGTGGTTACTGATGATTACTCGAGATTCTCATGGGTATTCTTTTTTAAATCGAAAGATGAAACTCCGTAGATTTTGATAAATTTCTTTGTCGAAACTGAAAACATTTATGGAGTTCGTGTTAAGAGAATCAGGAGTGACAACGGAACTGAATTTAAGAATAATGTGATGGATGTCTTTTGTTTGTCAAAGGGAATCTAACATCAATACAGTTCTCCGTATGAACCACAACAGAATGGAGTTGCTGAAAGGAAGAATAGGACTCTAATCGAGACAGCCAGGACTATGCTTGTAGATTCAGGGCTTCCTACTATGTTTTGGGCGGAAGCGGTGAATACAACTTGTCATATTTTAAATAGGGTTACTGTAGTTAAGCGTCATAATAAGACATGTTATGAGCTTCTACATAAAAAGAAACCGAATTTACAGAATGTTGAACCATTTGGTGTACCGTGTACTTTCTTGAAATATCTACCTCAGTCAAAGTTTGATTCAAAGGTTGAAGAGGGATTTCTCATGGGTTATTAACCGGGAACATCAATTCGACGGGTTTACAACAAACAGACCGGCAAAGTTGATTTGGGAATAAATGTCAAGATTGTCAGTTATAAGCCCGCTATACATTCTGGAAGTGGCAAAAACTTCGATTATGATAGTGTGTTTAGTTCACTACATGGTCCTGATTCTTATTTAGATCCTGAGACAGTTGACGATGTGATTATTTTAAGAGATCACATGGATAATACTCCTATATCTCCGCCTACTCGGAATGTCGATACTACTTCAACCAACGTTCAGTCTACTACTGATGTTGATGAAAGTGGTAAGGACAAGGATAAGACACTAGATTCAGACAATAATGAACCCGCAAACACTACACCATCTACTCCATCAAAGGTTACACTGCCTGATGATGATCCTATTTCTGAAGAATCGGAAGATGATTTTAGCTCTCCTGAGTTTCAGATTAGAACAAATTTAGAAGAAAGTCTGAATGTTGATTCGGTTCCTCAATATCGAATTAATAAGGATCATCCAGTTGAAAATATTCTTGGAAATGCTACAGAACCTGTTCGAACTAGAAATCAGTTGAATAAAGAACTAACTAGTTTATCTAATATAAAGATGTGCAAAGAGTTTGAAATGAGCATGAAAAATGTATTTGAAATGAGTGCTATGGGGGAATTACAATTTTTCCTCGGACTACAAGTAGATCAAAGGAAAGATGGATTCTTTATACACCAGTCTAACTATGTCGATGACATCTTGGAGAGGTTTCAAATGTTAGAGTCCAAGACATATGGTACTCCTATTCAGCAAAATCATGGTTTAGGAGTTCTTGATCTGAAAGATGAACTTATGGATGCAACTTATTATCGTGCTATTATTGGCTCATTGATGTATCTGACTGCTTCGCGTCCAGATATAATGTTCGTTGTTTGTCTTTGCGCTAGATTTCAAGCTAGTCCGAAAGAGTCACATTTGACTACAGCAAAACGTATTCTATGTTATCTTAAGGGAAACCAAGGGCTTGGTCTATGGTATCCAATGGGAGGAACATTTGATTTGTTGCATATACTAATTCGGATTTTCGCGGTTGTAACAATGACAGAAAGTCTACGACTGGAGGTTGTCAGTTGTTAGGAGGAAGATTAGTATTGTGGCAATGCAAGAAGCAGACATGTGTTGCTCAGTCTTCATGTGAGGCAGAGTATATGGCTGCTGGTAGCTGTTGTTCCCAGGTATTGTAGATTCAGCAATAACTTTGTGACTACGGTATGGATTTTCTTAATACTCCTATTAGAATAGACAATAAGTCAGCTATAGACATTACAAATAACCCTGTCATGCATAAGGTCACCAAGCATATTGATATTAGGCATCATTTCTTGCTTGATTGTGCCCAAAAGAAGTTAATTCATTTGGAAAAGGTTATAACCGATGATAATTTAGCTGATCTGTATACCAAAGCATTTGATAAGACTCGATTTGAGAAGTTAATTCTTCTCAATGGGATGAAGAATGCTGATTCATATTAAATCTCTCAAAGAACTAATTTTGTAAGTGTGTGTCTGTAAATAGCTAGAGTCATAAAAATACAAAAAGAGTTCTTAGTGTCATAGAAACCATAAAAATCTGAAAAATGAGAAAATGACAAAAATATGGGAGAGATTTAAGTTAATGCTGTAAGATGATTAGAAGTGAGGATACTTAGCTTTTAAGTCTGCTTGATCGTAATATAACTGCTTAGGTCAGTGATTACAATTTGGGATATATTGGTAGACACAAAGTAACAAGGTTTCCTTAATCTGAACTTAATTTATACAATGTTCTTGTGGGAAACAAATTCAGATATATGGCTGTGAATGCCTGCTTTTCAGCAATGAATTGATCTGGTCCTTAAATTTTGTGAAAGATCTAGCATTACTATAAGATTTGTTCAATATATAGGCAAAAACCTCTACCAATCATAAGCATGAAAGTAAATGTGATATTGTTATGCAAATGAAATGAATGAAAATTAAGGGGCTAATGTGGTCTTTGAGATTCGGACAAGTATGTCCTTGGGGTGTCTTTGTATACCTAGCCTACCTAAAGCTTCCAACTTGGGATAGGTTGTCAGAAAGTTCGTTACATGGGTCTCATAGAAAATCACGGGTTCCTTATAAATAATGAAATGCAAAAGCAAATAAGTTAAATCACAATGTAATTAAATTCTGTTATCTAAAAAGTGTCTCATGATTTGTTTAAGGATGTTTTTGCATATATATTGAATATTTGTTATCTTAGTGCTTGTATCGATTACGAAAGTCTATCTGAATGTGGGTCACATAAGTTCGCAAACTATTCAATGGCATATTAGGCTACTCGGGTTACATGGTGACTGTCCTTGGCCAGGGTATGTCGAAAGTGTCATAATTCAAAGAAAACTGGAAGTACCGAGTGTTTAAGAGGACAAATATACCGGTAATCGTGGTTGGGTCACTGTTCATAACTAATAATAAGAGAATTATTTCTCACTTGCAGACTTATGTAAATGCTAATCTGATCTAATCTGCAGAAACTTAAGATTTCTTGTAAATAAATAAAGTAGCTTAGTTTATTCTTATTTTTATTCTTATTTTTCTTTTTATTTTGTTTCTTTTATTTTTATTTTTGTTTTTGTAATAAGTGTCAGTTTTTGTGTCAAACTAGTTCTTATTGCACGAGAGATTTGATAAGCATTAAAAGTTATAATTCTTAGTGAATTATATAAGTCATATTGCTTATGCTATTAATGTTTTAAAAGATGGATTTTCTAATTTAATACATACGTTGTTTAATTTAGAAAATGAAATGTTTTGAAAAATTGAAAAGTCAAAATATTTTTGAATATGTTTCAAGTAAATTTTTGAAATTTCAATTGTTTGTGGTTGATAAGTATGCTTGACAAAGATTGGACTTGCCTTAGATCTTGTAATGTTTACTAGGTTAAGTTTTTGGTTGTTTTGCATATTTATGATATTTTTATTGTTCTTGATGCATTGATGAAGTTTGTTAAGTGTGCAGGTTACAGATATCAAATTTCATTTGAATACCATCTAGAAACAAGTCGGATTGGATATATCATGATTAATCTACATGCGGATTGCATCATTGCCTATTTATTAACCTAAGACTTAGTGTGATAGGCTATAGTTTTATTATCAAGATTACAACCTAAGATGTAATGTGATAGGTTGTTGATATGATATTCTTGATGTATTGTAATGCATTATACATTAAAATGCTTTGCATTGTTGAGTTAAACATCAATGAAGAAATGATCGATTTTATGTCAAGATAATAATGTAAGATTTATTTGATACATTATTGTGATGACAAGTTAGTACGGATGATTTTTGATTGCATATTTGAGTAGATACAAGTTTTAGTAATGAGTATCTACAGGTTTATGTTTCTGGAATTTCTGGAATTTTTCCTTGTTTAAATTTCTGGAAAATTCACGAAATTTGGCTAAGGAATGAAGCTTATGTGGTTTAAAATATGAAAATTCGAAATCACCTCGTGCTGACGTCAGCATGCCTCGTGCTGACGTCATCACGAAGCCCACGAACTACGTGTTCAGCCCGGCCCATGTGGATTCGAATATATATATGGGTTATTACTATTCATTAATTACCATTAATCAAAAATTAACCCTAAATAACCACACGAACTTCGTCTACCTCGTGCCACTATTCATTCGTCTACTTTTCGATCGATTTCACCCTCTTTTCGTATTTATCATTCAGATTTGTTGGTAAATTCATGATCTAGGCTAGATTATTGATGTTTTGACTATGAAAATTTGACGATTACAAGTCGTTATAATGCCCAATGATTGACTTGTTCTTCGCGTGAACAGTACCACGAACTAACTAAGGATTGAATCTTTGATTTTTTTATGATTTGGACTGAAATTGGACATAAAATTAGATTATCTAATGTTTATACACTTTAAATCTATTAAAAGTTCATATTAACATGTTTAAAATCAAGATTAATTGAAGAATCTATGGCTCGTTTACTATTCACACAAAGCAGATGACGAACACGAAGAACATCCACATCGTGTTCATCTAAATTGAATTCGTTTCGATTTCTTAGTTTTTCTGGGCATACGCGAACTATAAACAAGTCCACGATGATGTTTTTGATCAATTTTCACATCATATGGAGATGTTTATGTCCTTCGTCTTCTGGGTTCATGCTTGGTTCGTGCTGACGTCACGACGAAGGAGATCCTTCTCGTGATGACGTCATCACGAAGCAGAATGACAAAACCCTAACTTTTGTTTTTTTTTCGTTTATTCTAACTTTTCGTTTTCTTGTCGTTTTTGTTTGATTTTATGCAGGTATGGCTGGACAAAGTGCTCGCGTGTTCGTCAAGGAACATAATGCTGCAATTGACCTCAGCATTACGCAGTCAGGATGTACACCAGAGTTTCATGGTGTCCTTTAGTACTTAGCACGCTCTCGTATTCGTTTTGCTTTGACCGAGAATCCTCCGTTGGTCATAAGTCTTATTACTGAATTCTGGAACTCAGCCAGATTGGTGCAAGTTGGTGATCACACTATGATTCGCACTACTGTTGCTGGATGTAACATTCAGTTTACTGTTGGAGACTTAAGGACCAATTTGGCCTTAGGAACTGATGATATGGAGCAAGGTCCTGTTGAGTTTGAAGAAAGCTTTTGTGACGGTGCTCTCAGGCGTATGGGATATGTTGGTGATATTACTCATCCTTATCGCAAGAATCGTCTTCTAGGCAAATGGAGATTGCTTGCCTACTACTTATTGAGGTCTCTTAGTCATCGGAGTGCAGGTCATGATCAGTTGAACATTTTTACTGCTTCTCAGGTGGTTGCTCTTGTACTGAACAAGCCCTACAGCTTTTCCCAGTACATCTATGACAATTTTGTAAAGCAGTTGAGAGCATTTGGAAATGATAAGAAACTCTTCTTATTTCCAAGATTTGTTATGATAATCATTCGGCGTAGAATAGCAGATTTACCGTTTGATGGTCCTACTTTCAATTTGGGTCGTCTGACTCATAAGGTGTTTGTTGAGAGTATGAAGCGCTTTGCAGGTCATGGTGTTCTTGATAATGTTGCCAATCCACCATTGTTTGGACATCTCATAAATCCTGGCTATGTTGCTCCTCCACAAGGTTGGGAAGATGAAGCACTTGATGCTGCTGCTGCTAATGATCAGGCTCAAGAAGATCCTCACAAAGAGCGAGCTGATCAATTTGAGGGACTAAATGATGTTCCTCTGTATGCTGGAGATCTGGAGGATGATCCAGATATGGACGCTCTTATGCAGGATGTTGATGATCCCGCAAATCTTGTACCACCATCTACTGGAGTCACTACTTCTACCTCTGCTCCAGTCAATGTTGATGTTGGTCCTTCTGAAGTCCCGGTTAATGTTGTTGAGGATTCAGAAGATGAAGAAGAGGAAGAAAGACTGCCAAAGCGAAGAAGAAGACATGCAAGATCTCAAGCTGAAGTTGATAGAGAGTTTGCTGCTTATTCTGAAGCCATTGAGAGGTCTCATGCACCTACTGTTGGTGATACTTCATTGGTTGCTTCTTTAAGAGCTTCAGTTTTTGATGTTCCTGCTTCTGTGTCTGCTCCTTCTGCTGCTGGTGTTGTTGTTGGGGAGAGAAGGTCGAGACCAAAGTTTATCATTCGAGGAATTGGTTCTCGCGCGCAAGTTGTCAATGAGGCTACGACTGTTACGATTCCAACTGCTCCGGAGTCTACAATTCATCAAGAGCCAGAGCTGACACTTGTTGCTCCTAGGCCTTCGTCTGCTCCTATTCAGGCGACAGTTCCTGTTTCTACTGTCATGGGACGTCTGTTTGCTCCTCTACAAAGACCACAGATGCCTCCCACAGGAACTTCTAGTGCTCGTATGCCTTCATTTGAAGCTACGATGCCACCTCAGGCTTCTACATCTGATGTTGCTTCTACGTCACGTCCAGTTGTTCCGGTTCAAGTGTAGCTGAGTCGTTTATTTTCAGAGAAAAAGATGTTAGAGATGAGGGTTACAGCTTTGGAGAGTCAGCTAAAGCTCCAAGCTGCTAAGCATCAGGAAGAGATGGACATGATGACAGCTCTTGTTCATTCTCTTGGATCTAGACTTGACCAATTCTTGGCTCAAGGGGGAGATAAAGATGGTTGTAAGGATGATGAGCTAGCAAAGAAGACTAGAGATGATGATCATGATGATCAAGATCGAGCTCAAGATCCAAATCAACAACAAACAGATGGTGAGCCAGAGAATAGAGGTAAAGATCAAGATGCTGCTGGTGATGCTATGGATACAGAGACTGCAGATATTCAGGGGGAGTCGTCAAGACAAAGAGAGTCAAAGATTGCTGGTACAGCTGGTGCTAGTACTTCTGGGACTCAAGATAAAGGAAAAGCTGTGATGACCGCTCCAGATGCAGATCCTGATGATCCAGATAACAATGATGATGGGGAAGATTCCAATTCAGGTAACCCCGATTCTAATTCTGATAGAATAGAAAGGGAGGTAGTGAGTGATCCTCATAATCATAAGGTAAAAGAAAATCTTAGCAAAGGAAAATCTACTCAGGATAGTGAGTCAACTAAGACTGATTCTACTACCAATGCCTCTACAAAGTCAGATTTGCACCCTTTAATTGTGCATAGACTAGAAAAGAGATTGGGATATGATTCACAAGCTCATATGAGAGCTAGATCTGAGATTATGGATTATGATGATTATTATGATCCAGGATCACTTAGGGATCAAATGAAAGAACAATCAGGGTTAACTCAAACATCTTCAGAGTCAGAGTCAGATTCGGATTCAGATTCGGATTATGAACCTTAGTGCTATTGATTTTGTATTTTTGATGATAATTGATTATGTTTCATAATGTGTGTACATTAGATTACTTGGGTTATATTAACAGTTTAGAGTGTTAATCAAAGTGTTATTTAGCTCAGAATAGTGATCAAAGAGTTATTCTGTTCGGCTTAACATATTGACAGTGTAATTTTAAAATACTCGAGTAATGAAGAATAATAATTATAAGATAAATATGAATGTGTTACATTATATTTATGATATAATATTATTGTTGTAAGTTAAAATAGATAAAGATTATAAGATAAATATTAATGTAATTGTTACATTATATTTATGATATAGTATTATTTATTTTAATTTTTGTTATGTATTTATACTATTTTATTATGTCTTGACTTATGATTTATGTTCTTTATCTTTGTATATGTAAATTGTTTGAATTGCAGGTAAGCTTCAAACAATAGATGCATTGGATGATCTTGATGCTGAAGAAGATCTAGAAAGTATCGATGATGAAGATTTAGAAGAAGGAGAGTTCATTACTTTGGAAGCTGACAGAAGAAGGTTGCTTGAGACACCTTATGACTTTGATCGTGTCTTTAATGAAGATGAAGTCATTCAAGTTGAACCAATAGCTGAAGTAGAACATCTCAATCTCAATCCAATCAGAGATAGTCCAGATGAACCTAAGAATGCTGCAAGGTTGAGATTTGCTGTATATGCAAACATAGTTGATGAAGGACATGACAATATTTTTGATCTATACTGGAATATAGATGCTACACGAGAGGTTGATCTTGGAAGATTTAATATACCTCCGGTGCAGCAAGATCATGAGTTTATTATTAATAGACTAATTCCAGGTTATAGAGGACATACTGGTTTGATGATACGTGATACGTATAAACCATCGATGTTTTGGGAATATGTCTCAGACAAGGATGCACCCAAATACTTCTCAGTGATACAAAGTTGGTTCTATGATCACAAAATCAAATTGTTTATTATCAAGAGAAAAGAGGGTTGCCAGTACATGTCAATAAGTCAAAGACACTTCCACTCTCTCAGTGATTCTGACATGATAGATTTGGGAAGACACTAGTTCGTTAATCTTCAGAGCAATGGACTTGCAGATTTGTACTGGAATAGATTCAGAGATGAAAGAATTAAGTATTTTAGTGATAGAGTTCTGAAGCCAGAAGAAAGGTTGATAAAGCCAACACCTTTGAAGAAGATTAAGAATTCATATGGCACATTTCGGTTTGTCCAGAAAAGAATTAAATGTGTTAAGAAGGTTCCCGCTATCAGATGGGATCAAGATATGCTGACGGAGATGACATTTTGGCAGATAGACATCAAGTCAGGCAAAGCACAGATATTTGTTGATGATTCAAAGAAACAAATGTTGCTACGCATGTATGATCCAATGCAGGTTGTCAATTTGTCAAGAGGTGATCAAAGAAGACTTTTGGATACACCTTGTTCAGCTGTGGATTTTTGGAGAGTTGAAGAAAGATGCTATCGCAACATTCTCGCACATTGTTTACAAGAGAGAATTCATGCGAATAACATCAGACTTTTATTTAACGGATAGCTTTGAAGTTCAAGTTTTGAAAACTTTAAAGAGATCTAGTTGCAATCGTCAAGGGGGAGTCTCTAGATGCAGATTCATTGTGACAATCGCAACATAGATTTGATTATCGTTTATGTTTTTAGGAACTTGTGTGTAATCATTTAAATAAGAACTTGTGTTGATATTTAATGATTACGTTTGAACTTCAATATTATATATGTTTATGTTTTGTATTGTGTTTGTGTGTTATATATTGTTTTGTAGGTACAAGAACATAGAATCAAGGTTTATAAGTGTCGTAGAACACTTAAACGGTGATTGGATGTTATGTACGAGTCAAACAAAGTCAAAAAAAAAACAAAGGGTCGTCCCTTGTGCTGACGTCATCAGCATGTAGGAACAACCTCGTGCTGACGTCAGCACGAGGCAGATCGGTTGTTTATTGTTTCGGGCCTAATACGTAATTAAGGCCTAAGCCCACACGATCCAATACGTAATTAGTATAAATACAAGACCTAATCTACGAAATTAGGTGAATGATTGACGAATTCTTGAGAGATATTCACGAATTTACGAGCTAAGGTTCTTTGTTCGTTCGTGTGTTCTTCTACATGAACCACAAGCTTTGTGCATCTCCTTGGGTTGCTTAATTACTTATTAATTAACAAAAGGCAATAGCAATCTAGTTATCTCAAGAGGATTCCGCACTCTTGACATAACGGATCGCATCTTATTACGATCCACGCAACAATAGGGCACCTTACATTTCATATGGCTCGTGAATGAAGAATTAAAGAAGTCAAACTGGTGAAAGAAGGTCAACGGCAGAGTGCGACGCACCTTATGGAGTGCGTCGCCATTTTGCTTGTCGTGGAAATAAGTGCTTCGCAGTCCAATCAATGTGCGACGCACATTCTCTATTGGCGACAAGAGATCAGTCAACGAAGTCTAAGTCAATAAAGTCAAAGGGCGAGGTGCGACGCACCTGGGCGCCGAATCTGTCCACTTTTCTGCATCATATAAATAGCTGCAAAAATATTCCAAAAACCTATCTTTCACTTTCCAGACGATTTTAAGAGCTTTTTCTAGGGTTTATCTTATTTTTCATCAATTTGAAGGATCAAAGACTCGTTCGGAATCATTTCGTTATTCGTTTTTCAATCCTTTGTATTCGGTAACAATGAATTCTTTCGTTTTGATTTGTTATTTCATATTTAATATGAGTGGCTAGTCGCCTTTTCATCCATCTTGATGGAGTGAGACATTATGTAGGGATTGCACAATATTTATTAATTCGAGTGATTTGATTTAACATTTTGTCGTGAACTTAATCTATTAATTCTTTGTTATTCAATTATTGATTGCGGATAATTTGTATTCATTGCTTATTGACGACTAGGATGTGGGTGTAAGTTATTTTGATTGCTCGATTAGAAGCAATTGGCTCTATGACGGGTACGGTAGAGGGTAGTCAATATTTGATAAGAATTAACGGGTTGATGGTTGGGTACAATCGATAGGCAAAATTGTTTTCTGAAATGACCAAAACCATTGTTTAACTAGGGAAGTTATAAAAAGGCGTCTCGGGGTACCGGTCTTAATAATGAAACTAGTTTATAGAAGAGAGTCAAATGAGTTGTTAACTTGACGGGTACGGGGTTGGCGATAAATTTGAGTCTCGGTCATTTAATCACTAAATTGAATTCGAACTTCATCAAAAGTGCAATCCTCACATTCTGTCAAACGAAATCAAGATGCGTGACCTTTAAATTATTGTTTTCAACAATAAATTCTTCTTTCGACTAATCGTTTGGGATTACTAACTTTTCAAACTAATTGCTCGCAACGTGGCAACTCGGCCACAAAATCCCCATTTTTACTTGAATCATTTAACGTTTTACAAATGCTTGTTTAAGTCCTTGCAAACGATCTCGGCTTACCAGTTTTTAACTATACTGCATGCGATCAGGTACACTGCCAGTGAGTGTGTACTAATCAGTATTTTCGGTAAATCGTGTTTATAAATTTAAAGCTAGATTTCGCACATCAAGTTTTTGGCGCCGCTGCCGGGGACTTGAATTAAGTAATTGTTAGTTTTGTGATTCGATCCTTCCTTGCATTCATTTGTGAGGAAGTTAATTGTTTTTAATAGATAGATTTTATTTTTGTTTTAGTTTTATTTTGTTAGCTTCTGGTGCGGTTAACGGTTTTTCTTGTGGTGCTTGTGCAGGTGCTTTGTTAGTTGATGAACACAAGAGCCTCTGGTAGACCTTTGCTTAGTCCTCAATCTAATCCAGGGAAAGCCAGACGATGCTTACTTAGATCAAACAACACGGAGCCCTCAAACACCGAAAACATAGATTCAAACACCGAAAACCATGACCACCCGGACGTAGATTTGGATCAATATTACTCAAAGAAAGGGTCAACATCCGAGGTGCACTTAAGTTCTAAATTCTCCGAAGGTAGTGGTTTGTTCAAAACTGGGGATAGCTCAGGGGAAGAAGATAATCGGGATAAAACCCATCAGCAGGATTTAACCGAGATTCCTAGAGAAAATCTTCAGGCAGCTCAACCAGTTAGAGCCAGGAGAATGGGTGATCAAGAACCGGAAAACCCCAATAACCGTCTTTACGGTGACCGTAGGAGAAATGTCCCTACTAATAGGGGCACTCCTATTCGCCTTCCAACCACTGGAGTAAACTTTTCTCTTAAAGGAAGTCATTTGAAAAGTGTGGAGGAAGAGAAATTTGATGGGGTGACTAATAATGATCCGTATGGGCATTTAGAGAGGTTCGAGAAGATTTGTAGGTTTTATCACTATGGCGCGAACCAAGATGATAATGTGAAGCTTGAGCTTTTTCCACTAACTTTATGTGGAGGAGCTAAGGCATGGTTAAAGGAGCAACCAGATGATCTGTATACAACTTGGGATGAGCTTCGTGTTGGGTTTATCGATGAGTTCTATTCTATAAGGACTCAGCGACAGTTGGAGAATAAGATCCGATCATTCACCCAAGATCCAGGGGAAGATGTGGTAGATGCCTGGAAACGATATAAGGAGATGATCAGGAATTGCCCATGAAACAATCTGAACACAGAAGCAGTGGTTGAAATCTTCTATGATGGTTTGCTAAAGAGAACTCGAAGGGAATTAGTTGGGGCATTTGGAGGTAGTTTGAACAATGTCACCCCGGCTGAAGGTTACAAAATCCTAAATGATATGGCTAAGGAGTTTTCTGATCGTGATGAGCTTGTAAGCAAGAGAACTAGTGGTAAGACTGTGGCGAAGTTGGAGAGTAGTGAAGAATCAAGCTTGGTTGCTGAAGTCAAAGCCCTCACAAAGCAAATGAGCGAGAGGTTTGACAACCAAGATGTGAGATTCAAAAGCATTGAAAGGGATGTTAAGGTGATTGCTGATGGGTGTGACTACTGTGGGGACATCCATTACTCGGAGGATTGCCCGGATAAGCCGGCACAAGAAGTTAACTATGTCCAGAATCAGCAAGGGAACTTCAATCAGAGTACCGGTTATCAAAATCGGTCATCAAGTACTTCTTTTCCTTCATCTAATTTTAATGCTAATAACTCTGGTTTTAGTGGAAGCAGGTTTAGCAGGTTCAACAGTCAGCAGAATGCGAATGCGGAATTGAGAGATATCATGAAGGATTTGGTAGGTGCTCAGAAAGCTACCAATGAGAAGATGGCCTCTAAATAGGATGCTATGACTACTAGGTTGGATGGATTGGCAAAAAAGCTTGAGCAAAGTTCGAAGAGTACTCAAGCAACGTTTCAGGATATTGAGGCAAAGCTTGAAAGGCTAGGAGCGTTGAACAGGCAGCCCGGTACTTTACCGAGCAATACCCAGCAGAATCCTAAGCCTCAACAGAACAATCAAGGATCTGGAACCAAGTATAACCATCCAAATGCTAGGAATGAGCAAGTCAATGCTATCACAACAAGAGCAGGTAACACTTATAACTCTACAAATGCTTTACCTAATGTTGTTACTCCTCTTGTGCAAGTTGAACAAGAAGGAACTGTGGATGAGGAGATCGAGATGGAGCCGAACCCATCCGTGAAGGTCCCGGCCGTTCCATCTAAGAATGTTGAGAAACCTACTGTTGAGACACCTCCGATGAGGCCCTACCAACCAAAGGTGTTGTTTCCTCAACGGTTGAAGCAGGGGAAGACAAGGAGAATTTTAAGAAATTCGTTGAGTTAATTCAAAATGTTAACATTTCTGTTCCGTTAGTTGATCTCCTTGCAGGTATGCCCAACTACGCGAAGTTTCTTAAAAATCTTATTTCGGATAGGAAGAAGCTACAAGAAGATAAGACGGCGGTCATGAGTGCCAAAGTTTCCGCGATAATAAAGAATGAGATACCCCCTAAGCTTGATGATCCAGGGAGTTTTCTTATTTCTTATTCTTTTGGTGTTGAGTTGTATAAGGCATTGGCCGATCTTGGGGCCAACATTAAATTAATGCCTTACTCTGTTTATAAGAAGTTGTCTCTTGGTGCTTTAACCCCGACCCGCATGAGCATTAGGCTTGCGGATAGATCATTCCAATATCCCATGGGGATAGCGGAAAATTTACAGATCAAAGTGGGTCATTTGATTTTCCCGGTTGATTTTGTTATTCTAGAAATGGAGGCGGACATTAATGTGCCTCTAATTTTAGGCCGACCATTCCTCATGACTGCGGATGCTATCATATTGGTCAAGGCCAAGGAAATCTCTCTAGGTGTCGGTGATGACCAGGTTGTTTTTAATGTAGATAAAGCTCTTAAGCATCCGTACTCATGTGATGAATCTTGTTTCAGGATCGATGTGATCGAGGAGGAAGATGCTTTAGAAAAGGAGCTTATGGACTATTTGGATATGGAAGACGGACAAGTTGTGCTAGCCTGTAGTGAAGAAGAGCATGAGTTGGTTGAAGAAATGATGCATGAAATCATGGCTCTCAATGTTGATGAAACTCCACCGGAGGATGAATCTTTCGAAGAAATCAAAGATGATAAAAGCATCCGAGTACCTACATCGGTTGAGAGTCCTCCCACCGATTTGGAACTCAAGCCACTTCCGGATCATTTGGAGTATGCATATTTAGAAGGTACATCTTTTCTCCCCGTTGTCATTTCATCTTCCTTGATGGAGGATGAAAAATCTAGGCTTATTATCGTGTTGAAGGCCCATAAAAAGGCCTTTGCATGGAAGATTTCCGATATTCCGGGTATAAGTCCAGAATTTTGTAAGCACACAATTAATTTTGTTGATAATGTTTAACCTGTTGTGCAAAGACAACCGAGATTGAATCCAAACATGAAGGATGCTGTTAAAAAAGAAGTTTTGAAATTATTAGATGCGGGAATCATATTCCCTACCTCGGATAGTTCATGGGTAAGTCCGGTACACTTTGTACCGAGGAAGGGTGGGATGACTGTTGTTTTAAATGACAAAAATGAATTAATTCCCACAAGAACTGTCATGGGGTGGAGGGTATGTATTGACTATCGGAAACTAAATGATGCGACCCGCAAGGATCATTTCCCATTGCCCTTTATTGATCAAATGCTCGAACGGCTCACCGGGAATGAGTATTTTTGTTTTCTGGACAGGTTCTCCGGGTACTTCCAAATACCCATAGATCCGAAAGATCAAGAGAAGACCACCTTCACTTGCCCCTATGGCACTTATGCCTATAGGAGGATGCCATTTGGTCTTTGTAATGCACCCGGGACTTTCCAACGTTGCATGAATGCCATTTTTTAGGATATGATAGAAACCTCCATGGAAGTATTCATGGATGATTTTTCAGTTTTTAGTAGTTCATTTGAAAATTGTTTAAAAAGTTTTGACAAGATTTGGAAAGGTGTGAACGGGCACACTTGGTTTTGAATTAGGAAAAATGTCACTTTATGGTCAAGGAAGGTATAGTTTTGGGACATAAAGTTTCTAAGGAAGGTTAGAGGTTGACAAAGCTAAAATTGATGTGATAAGTAAGCTACCTCCACCCACGAATGTTAAATCTGTTAGAAGCTTTCTTGGTCATGCGGGGTTTTACCGTAGGTTTATAAAAGATTTTTCTAAAATCACCCGGCCTATGACCAAGTTGTTAGAGAAAGATGTCCCATTTGTTTTTGACAAAGAATGTCTTGAAGCTTTCAATTTGCTTAAGGAGAGGTTAACCAATGCTCCCATTATGACTCCACCCAATTGGTCTTTACCATTCGAGTTGATGTGTGATGCTAGCGATTATGCCTTAGGGGTCGTTTTAGGCCAAAGGGAGGATAAACATTTCCGCCCTATCTCGTATGCTAGCAAGACTTTAAACCCTGCCCAAAATAACTATACGGTTACCAAAAAAGAGTTGTTGGCAGTTGTATATGCTTTTGAAAAATTTCGTCCCTACTTGGTCCTTAACAAGACCATTGTCTATACTGATCATTCTGCCTTGAGGTACTTGTTCTCGAAACAAGATGCCAAGCCCCGTCTAATTCGTTGGGTCTTGCTTTTGCAAGAATTCGACATTGAAATTAAAGACAAAAAGGGGGCTGAGAATGTGGCAGCTGACCATCTTAGTAGGCTCGAAAATCCTCATCGTGAGGAGTTACAAGAGCATGATATTAATGATGATTTTCCTGATGAGTTTTTGATAAAGATTGAAATAGGACCTTGGTTCGCCGATATTGCTAACTATCTTAGTTCAGGTGCAATTCCGGAAGATATGTCAAAGCAAGAACGGGGGAAACTTTTTACTGAGGCCAAACATTACTTTTGGGAAAATCCATTTTTGTTTAAAATTTGTGCAGATGGGAAGATAAGGAGGTGTGTGGCAGATGATGAGACATGCCAGATTCTTGATGCTTGTCACCATGGGCCAACTGGTGGACATTATGGAGCGTCAGTCACCGGTAAGAAAGTATATGATGTTGGATTCTTTTGGCCAACCGGAAGGAAGCACAAACTTTGGTAGAGGTTTGTGATGTGTGCCAGCAACAAGGTAATATTTCCAAACGTGATGAAATGCCTCAAAACTTTATTCAGGTATGTGAAGTTTTTGATGTTTGGGGCATAGACTTTATGGGACCTTTTCTCCCATCGAATAGGAATTTGTATATCCTTGTGGCTGTTGATTATGTTTCAAAGTAGGCAAAGGCGAAAGCCTTGCCAACGAATGGCGCACGTGTTGTCATTCATTTCTGTAGGTTCGGAGTGCCCAAGGCCTTAATCAGTGACCGCGGAAGCCATTTCGCGAATCACCAACTCGCTAAGGTGCTAAAAAGGTACGGTGTCAACCACCGTTTTTCAACCTCATATCACTCCCAAACGAGTGGCCAAGTTGAAAACACGAATCGGGCACTAAAGAGAATTCTTGAGAAAACCGTAGGAGATAACCCGAAGTCTTGGTCCACCAAGCTTGATGATGCTCTACGGGCATTTAGGACCGCCTATAAGACATCGATTGGGACAACCCCATTCCGGTTGCTTTATGGCAAGACTTGTCATCTTCCTATTGAAATTGAGCATGAGGCCTATTGGGCGCTCAAGAATTGTAACATGGACCTAGTTGAAGCCGGTGAGTTGAGATCGATGCAACTAAATGAACTAGATGAACTTAGGTTGTATGCGTTTGATAACTCGTTGTTGTGTAAGGAACGAACAAAAGTTTGGCATGATCGTAGGCTTAGGAAAAAGGATTTTAAAGCCGGTGATAAGGTCTTGTTGTTCCTTTCTAAGTACAAGTTCAAACAACCCAAGTTGACTTCTAGGTGGACCGGCCCCTTTGTGATCAAATACGTGTATCCGTCTGGTTATGTGGAATTGTTTAAATCGGATGGTACTTCGTTTATTGTTAACGGTCACAGGTTGAAGCTTTATCATCATGAAGAAGATGTGGAAGTCGTCGTTGACGAACTTCCATTTTTCGAAATCAAGCAATGAGAAGAACTCTGAGTCTAGCTAAAGACTCGTAAATAAATTGAGCGCTTCGCGGGAGGCAACCCGTGTTTTATATTTTTTCTTATTATTATTATGTTTTGTGAAATTTTAATGTTTTCAGGTGTTTATGTCGAGTATTACAGGTCTGGAGTCCCTTTACGCGTTCCGGTAAGTTGTTTGTGGACAAACTATAAGGTAAGTGTGGGGGAGGGCAAAGTGCGACGCACTTATCTAAGTGCGCCGCAGTATTTGTATAGCCAGAATGTGCGACGCAGTTTCTATAGACTGCGAAGCACATTAATGCTTGAAAATAAGGGGTGCGACGCCTAGGTTGTGGGTGCGACGAACTCCCACGTGTCGTTCAGAAAATTTGAAAAAAAAAGTATATTTAATTAAAAAGGGCGACGCACTTTTATAAGTGCGACGCAGTTTCAGATCGGGTCAAAGCAGTCAAAAGGAAGGGTTTTCTCACTTTACCTTTTTACCTAAAACTTTTGAAACCCTTTTTCTCTCTAACATTCACCCAACCGACCCTCTTTCTCCTCTCAATTTGTTTGTTTCTCTTGTTATTTCCAATTCACAATCATCATGACAAGAACTGGAAAGGTATATCTTCACCTTGCTTTTGTTTTATTTTCTTATGTATTTTAGGTTAGATTCTTTTGAATAAATCTTGGTAGTGGTTGTATGTTGGGATGTTTAAGGTTGCGTGAATTAGTCGAGGGTTTTGATTGTCAAATGTTTATTAACAAGCAGTTAGATGGATTTTAAATTACGATTGGGAATCCATTGTAAACCCTCGACCAGAAAACCCAGAATACATTCGAGTGTGACGCATTTTCTGAAGTGCGCCGCCGTTGGTTAGGATATGAGGGCGACGCACTTTTAAATGTGCGCCGCAGTTTTGTATGTCGAGGTTCAGACTGCTTCGCAGTCACCTAAAACTACAACGCAGTTTGGATTCTTGCTCGCCTGACCCTACTTAAGCTCATATATAGTCATAATTATTCGGGTTTTGATTGTTTTCGTCTTTGTCTGTGTGCAGGCCGCTGTTGCAGGTACAAGTGGGCGTAATCCCAGGCGTGCCTCTTCTTCATCCCACACGGGTGAAGACACATCAGATGAGGGACAAGCCCAAGCCGTCGTTGCTCCTGTCCCCGCACTATCTGCTCACCAATGGCTTACATGGCCTCGTGCTTCACAAGAGGAAAAAGTCGCGTACAATGCGAGGTTGGAGAAATTTCTCTCCAAAGATATCGATGAGCCCAGGTATCTTCCCTCTAGTATGCTTGACATGTTGGCGATACGGGGGGACATTGAAGGGTTTTTACGTTTGGTTGGAATGGAAAATGATGATAGTGGGAATCCAAGGAATGGTGCTTGAAATTTTACTCCACCATCAATGTTAGTAAAATTGATAAGGTTAAGGACATTTTCGCTGAAAAATGTATTCACTTCCGCTGTGGGGGTAAAGATAGGTCTTTAACTATTGATGAGTTTGGAGTAGCCACCGGGATGTATACCCAGAATTTGTTAGAAAATAATCCATTGTTCAGGAAGGTTCTTAGCAGGGGGGCCAGAACCGGGTTAGGATTCCCAGATGGTGATCAAAAATCTTATTTCAAGCAGATTAGCGGTGGTGTCACTTGGGAAAATGGTATTGGGGCGAGTAACATTAAATCACCCATTTTGAGATTGTTTTTGAAAATGATAACTTACTTGGTTGTTCAAAGATAGAATCAAAGGGACAAGGTCTATCTGGAAGATATGTGGTTGCTTAGTTTGTTTCATGAGGGTGCCCCTTATAGGTTAGCATGTGCACCATACATGGTGGCAAGGCATATGGGAACCCCGGGAATGAGGGATCGGAAGCTAGTGTGTGGTCACTACATTACAAGACTGGTTAAGTTTTTTGGATGTGAGAACGATAGGGCAAATGCGGTTTACAACTTGAATTGGAAGCTTATGAAGGAATTTGAGTACGCTGACTTGAAGCGTTTTGGTTTGTTGAAGAAACAGTCCCACAGAGATTTGTACGCTTTGATTGATTTTCGTGATGATGCCCCCGGGGGTGAAGAAGGGGATGATGAGGATGATGAAGAAATGGAGGATGCAGTGGAGGAAGAATTGGTTAGACGCCCTAAGCGTCGTGCTACTTCTATTGCAGGAGCTTCTTCTTCTTCTTCTGCAGGTTTTGACTTCACCTCTCTTCGGTCTGTTATGGATCGGATGTTTGAATCTCAGCAATCATTTCACACCCGCATCGATAGTTTCAGAGAGCAGGTTGGGGGAGATATGACGATGATGGGTTCTGGGCTTGGTAGAGTGGTATATGACTCGCGCCGTTACCACCCCATGTGGGAGGCACAACTGAGAGGGCAGGCTTTAGCCCACCCGTTGATCTTCCCGACTACCGTCCACCTGCCATGTTTATCCCGCATCAGAGAGTCGGTGGAGGTTTTTACTTTCCTCCCGAGCATGTGGTCGAGGAGCCTCCTCGTCACGATCCAGGGGCACTAGGACCGGATATGCTGGTCCGATTTGGTTCTTATACAAGTACTTATGCTGGCATGGACGTGACCCAGGCAGGCGCTTCTGAGCAGACTTATGGGTGGTTGGTTCTTTCTTTGACTATGGTAACCTTCCTGGCTACCAACACTACCCACCTTACCCTCCACCTCAGTGAGTTTTTGTGCAGGTTGAAGAATGAGAAGTCGTCAGTTTGCTGTTTTTGATGGCTTGTATGATTTGTTTGAACAATTTCATTTTCCGTACGTTTAATTTCGATTTGGTTGTTTTGTATCCACCCTATGGGGTGATGAGACATCGTATTTTCTTTCCATTCCCGTAGAATAATTAGGTTTGAATGTTGCATGCTTAACATTTATATTATTATGTTGGCTTTGTTTGTGTTCATGTGTGATAGCAAGGGTGTCATATACATATGCTGGCAGTAAGTTCAGCGCTCATTATTCTTGTTGGCATCATTCGTGCATGGAACACCACATGTACCCGGCAAGTTTTCTTGTTCTTATTTTGCTTTTTAGTTTACTTTTCCCTATTTCCCTTATTTGGCTTAGTTTCTTGGACATTGAGGACATTTTCCAACTCAAGTGTGTGTGTGTGTGTGGGGGGGGGGGGGGGGGGGGGAGAGGTAAATAGAAAAAAGTCGGGTAATTTTTGAATTTTTGAAGATTTTTGCATGTTTGTCCTCGTAGTTAATTGCTTTAGTCACCTAATTATAGATATGATGTGCAATGTAATTACACCTTGGTAATAATTTTAATATGTGGAATGTGTTTTGACTGATTAACGTGGCATCCCTTCTGGATTAATAACATTGCTAGCATGCTTATAGCACCAAAACACTAAAATTGTGAGATTGATTGATTCATTGCTAGATATGATAGGTGTTACAGTTTTGGGACTATTAGCCTTGTAAATTTGTCCCTCTCATAGGTTTTTGGATTCATCCGGAAGTAAGGGTCTCTTTTAGAGCTCTGAACTATGATGTGCAAGTTTGAGGTTGGTTTTCCATTTCTGGAATATTGCATTTGCTATGAGTGTGCTGGTGATTGCGTTGATTCTAGAACTTGTCCTTGTTGATCGTTCCGTTATTTTGCTATATGATGAAGAGGCAAATCTAGATCAATACCTTTATTCTTTGTTCATTCACCTGTTGTTTCGTAAAAATCTGATATGTGCATGTGATGTGCTTAGTAGCTAACTACACTGGTTAGTGAACCACCCGTTGGAAACCCGTATGTTGCACTCACTTTTAGTGCAAGAAACAATAGAAAACATGTTGTCACTAGCCTGTTCTTTGTTAAATCTACCTAAATATAAACCTTTCTTCGCCATACCGATAGTCGAAATTCTGGTGGGTCATTGGTTGCCTTTGCTAGATTGGATGGTTTGGGTTTTGCCTTATTATGTCGGGTCGGGATATTCTCATCATTTGGGGGTAGTTTGATTTCGTCACGGTTCTTGGATAAAGTCTAAATTGTTCATCTTAGCATCTTTTGTGATGATTTGTCACTATTTCTTAAATTATGTAAGAGAATACCAATTAGTCAGAGTAAAAGTAGCTCACAAAAAAAAATTTGAATAAAAAGAATAAAAGATTTGAAAAACAGAAAAAGAAAAAAATGAGTTTGGGCTGTCAGTTGGTATTTCTCCTTTTTGTCAAATCATTTTATCTAAGTTGGTCGTCATTATAACCAACAAAGTGTGCTGAAGTTTAATGCGTATATGGTTAGATTGTTTGAAGTTGGCAAGTTGTTTGAAGTCAACATTGGTTAGATTTGGTTGATAAGTTGTTCGATGGAGAACTTTTTGGGATGTGGACCGTTGGCAACTAACGACATGGGTTTGTTTTGGACTAGACTAAATGTGCAATTTTGTTAAATGTTGTGTTAGATCTTTGTTAACACCACTTGTTACCCAAATACCCATACCTTGTTTAAATGCCCTGTTTAGCCTAAAAATGTTACAACCCGTAAAGTCCTCTTTCGATAGACGTTATAGGGGGCATGCGCCTTGGCGACTTAGGAACAATACTTGTACAAGCCTATGGTTAAAAGATTATGCATCACGACTTGGCTATTGAGTGATTATTCAAATATTCAACCCCAAGAGAAAGTTAGTTGGAGTAGGATAAGCGAGATATCACTTGTTCATTTCATTTGTGCTTAGTCGTGTTATTGAGGCTTGCATATCAGTCAAATATTGTCAAACGTTCCGGTTTTCATTTAAGATTAAAACTGCCTAACCATTTATTCTTATTTTTGATTATGGTTGAGCTTCTTTTTGACAACTGAAAATGTGGTTCCATAAATTACCAAGGGTTGATTTGTTTTTAGTTTGGATTTGCTTGAGGACAAGCAAGGTTTAAGTGTGGGGGGATTTGATATGTCGTATTTTATGGCCATTTCCCATAGCTTAAAGTGTCGATTAGTGAGGTTTACGAGTCATTTTCGTATACATTTGGTGCGTTTATGGTATTTGTTAGTGTTTCAGGTGGAAAACAGGTACCTAAGCGATATTTTGCATAAAACAAAGATCATGGAGCAAAATGGGTGTTTACGGATGTTTCATGTGGCTCGTGAATGAAGAATTAAAGAAGTCAAGCTGGTCAAAGAAGGTCAACGCCAGAGTGCGACGCACCTTATGGAGTACGTCGCCATTTTGCTTGTCGTGGAAATAAGTGCTTCGCAGTCCAATAAAAGTCAAAGGGCGACGCACATTCTCTATAGGCGACAAGAGATCAGTCAACGAAGTCAAAGTCAATAAAGTCAAAGGGCGAGGTGCGACGCACTTTGCTATGTGCGACGCACCTGGGTGCCGAATCTGTCCACTTTTCTGCATCATATATATAGCTGCAAAAATATTCCAAAACCCTATCTTTCATTTTCCAAACGATTTTAAGAGCTTTTTCTAGGGTTTATCTTATTTTTCATCAATTTGAAGGATCAAAGACTCGTTCGGAATCATTTCGTTATTCGTTTTTCAATCCTTTGTATTCGGTAACAATGAATTATTTCGTTTTGATTTGTTATTTCATATTTAATATGAGTGACTAGTCGCCTTTTCATCCATCTTGATGGAGTGAGACATTATGTAGGGATTGCACAATATTTATTATTTCGAGTGATTTGATTTAACATTTTGTCGTGAACTTAATCTATTAATTCTTTGTTATTCAATTATTGATTGAGGATAATTTGTATTCATTACTTAGTGACGACTAGGATGTGGGTGTAAATTATTTTGATTGCTCGGTTAGAAGCAATTGGCTCTATGACGGGTACGGTAGAGGGTAGTCAATATTTGATAAGAATTAACAGGTTGACGGTTGGGTACATTCGATAGGCAAAATTATCTGAAATGACCAAAACCATTGTTTAACTAGGGAAGTTATAAAAAGGCGTCTCGTGGTACCGGTCTTAATAATGAAACTAGTTTATACAAGAGAGTCAAATGAGTTGTTAACTTGACGGGTACGGGGTTGGCGATAAATTTGAGTCTCGGTTATTTAATCACTAAATTGAATTTGAACTTCATCAAAAGTGCAATCCTAACATTCTGTCAAGCGAAATCAAGATGGGTGACCTTTAAATTATTGTTTTCAACAACAAATTCTTCTTTCGACTAATCCTTTCGGATTACTAACTTTTCAAACTAATTGCTCGCAACGTGGCAACTCGGCCACAAAACCCCCATTTTTACTTGAATCATTTAACGTTTTACAAATGCTTGTTTAAGTCCTTGCGAACGATCTCGGCTTACCAGTTTTTAACTATACTGCATGCGATCAGGTACACTGCCTGTGAGTGTGTAGTAATCAGTATTTTCGGTAAATCGTGTTTATAAATTTAAAGCTAGATTTCGCACATCAGGGTGACTCAATTATTATTATTAAAAGGGGTAAAGTTATTATTAGGATACATTGTAAAAAAAAAAAAGAAGAAGAAAGAAAGAATTATGAATTGTGTAAAAGGTAGAATGTATATATATAGATGGTAAAAATAAAATTAAAAGGTAAAAAATTTTTTTTTTAATTAAATGGTCATTACCAACGGCTCAAATTCTTGGAAGATACAAAATGTTGAGCGAGAGTAAAATTTCGCCCGTTTGAGTATGGGGGCGTAATCGGCGAGAGGGGATGGTGTGGAGAGCGACAAAAGGGGGAGATACGCCCCACTCGGTTTAGCCTAAGTGCTCGTACGACTAAATTGGCCAACTAAGTGTTGATTCACCAATGGACTACTTAGGTGATTGTGTTTGTTGGTAGTTTAAAAAAAAATGTTAGGTCCAGTTTTGTTGAAAACTGGAGCTCTCCAGTTGCATCTGGAGAGCAGGAAGAATTGTCCGAAATATTTGAAGTCCAGTTGTGATGTACAGTTTATGCAACTGATGACTTCCTCCAGTTGAGATCTAAAGAACAACATTTGAAGACATTCCAGTTGAAGTCGAAGACAACAAGTGGAAGAAAGAGAATGGCAATGGCAGCGAAGCCCAGTTGACATTCTAATCAGATTAATCAACTGGAGATCCTCCAGTGTAAATGCTCTTACAAAGCTTTATACTGATTACGAGGAGGACCTTTTACACTACATTCTTTTACCCAGATAAAAATCTTGTCTGTGGATAAAAGTGCAAAGATGTAGAGTGGTTGAATAAAGTAACATTTTATCTTACTTTATTTAGCACACACAGAAAGAATTATTTACTAATACTTTTGTGTGTTGTCAACCATATTTGTACGTCGAAGTTAAGATCCCAATGCTCAACCTTCGACTATAAATAGAGGCCCTTGCACAAGCATTTTCACAACTTTGCAAAAACACATATACCTGCAATATCGTTGGTGAACTTGTGCAATATTCTCTCAATCGCTAAAAGGAACATTTCAAAACTCTAAGTGTTTTGATTGTATAAGAGAATTTCCAAGTATAAATCAATTGTATTTCATAGGTTGTTAGGATATTTATATTTGTGTATTATCTTGGTTCCGCAACAACCTTGTATTTTATTTAACCATCAGTAAATAAAATACACTTAAAAAATTACATATTGTCTCACCAATTTACTTTACTTATACTTTACATTATTGCTTCGTATTTACTTATTTATATTGTCACCTTAATAAGTAACTTCCAGTTAACCTGATACACTGTTCACTACAACTGGTCACGTCCAGATACAGTGAACGCCTTGCAAAGTAAACTCACCATCGACATAGAGGTGTCTTCAGTACTCATCTAGTAATAGTTGGGACTTACAAGTGGTATCAGAGCAGGCAAGTTGAATTGTATCAATTCTATAACCTAGGTCTGCTTAGATGTCTACTGAAGGTGAGAATGGTTCTGGTCCTCAAAATGAAACTAATCCTAATAACACTGTACCTATTACGAATCCTCCTCCTCCTCATCTTCCTCCTACATCTGGAGCCAGCCACGTCCATGTACATTATTCTAATACTCCTATTCCCAAGTTCGATGGGAGCAGTGAGACTTTTGGTACATAGAAAGCCATAATGCTCTTGCATTTTGGTGGGATAGAGAGGTATATGTTGAAAATCCTCAAGGATGGACCATATATATTCATGTCCAGTGGGGTAAGTCCTCTTCTAGACCCAACTTGGAGAAGAGGTACGAGGGAGAAAGCAGAGGAACATTGGTCTGATAAGGATCGCAGACTGGTTGACCTTGATACCAGACTGAAAAACATGATCCTCGCTGCTGTCCCTGAGGAACTAATTCCAACACTTGTGTTGTTCCCAGTGCCAAGTCAATGTGGGATGAATTAGTTCTCCAGTTTGAATGAGGAAATGACACCATTGCCACCAGGAAGGTTGCTTTAAACAAAAAGTATGAATCCTTCTTTGCTCTTCCCAAGTTTAACTGGTACCTACACCAGATTTACTAGCCTCATTAACCAACTGAGAGGCTTGGGTGTAGAGAAGGATAATGATATTCTTCTTGAAAAGTTTTGTGATATTTTACCATCCAAATGGGCACACATGGTTCTTGTCCTAAGACAAGGAAAGACATTGCACAACCATACTCTTGCATCTCTCTATGGAGCCTTCAGATTCACTGAAGATAATAATGCTGCAAGATTACTGACTGAGCAAGATGCTTTAAACCATGCTCAGAGTTCCAAGGTCGCTAGCTTCACTGGGCAACCTTGTGCTGCTTTAATGTCTGCTGAGAATGTCCGGCCACATTCTATGAAGATGTTAAACAACTTCTTGAACTCTGGCCTGACCACTGACCTCAGTGATGGTTGTGATGAAAATGACGATGATGGCTCAAGTCCACCCTCATGTCACTTGAGCAAGAAAAAGAAAAAGAAAAGAACAAATGCATGATGGCTCAAACTGAAGGAAAGTGGGAACTCTCTGATGACTCATCTGATGATGACGAAGAGATCAGGGATGTGTGTTTTATGGCTCTGAAAAATCAACAAGCGATGGTGAAAGATGATGTTATTTCTGGAAGATGGGTAGACATCATTTTAAAGAAGGTAAGGGATTATGATGTTGAGATGGATACAGAATCAAAACTGGACATTGCTGAATCACTTAATGATGATTTACTTTTTGTTGAAACAATAAGAACTGATTGTGAAAGATATATTGCAATTGTTTTAACTGAGCTAAATAATTTGAAACCTCAACTGAATGATTTGCAAAGTGTCCAATTGGCTCTTAAAGAGTCAGATTTGAAAAATGAGGCATTGGAAAGAGATAACCAAAAATTAAAATATGATCTTGAAAAGGAACACATGGTTATCAAATCTTGGGTACAAGCATCTGGTAAAAATTATGATGCATTTTCAAAAACCATTGATGCTCAAGAAACTGACTGGAAATATGGTGATCTCCAGATGGCATCTGTTTTACCCTCAATCTATCAGATGCCTGAATCAGTTAGAATTGAGACTCCATATGACTCTTCTAACATTGCCAAATCTAAATTTGTTGAGACCACCCCTGTTGAGGCCAAAACTAGAGCCAAAAAGGCTAAAGCTCCAGTTAAAAAGGAAGCTGGTGATGTTCCTTTGCCTCAAAAGTCCAAAGAGCCCAAGACTCCCAAGACTAAAAATTCCACTGACCCCAAGTCCAAGGGTCAGCAGCCTGAAGAAAACAACCTTTTGATGAAACTGGAGAGTCAACTCCAAAATTTATCAAGGCAGGTACAAAGTTGTACTGCCAGAATTAAAAATATGAAAGGAGCTTCGACTTCTTCAGTTGAAAAACAAGTTGTTAAAACCCCTCCCCTAAAACAAAAACAAAAGCAAATTGCTCAAAAAGGAGCAAAATCTGGAAAAGAAAAGGAGGTTGTTCCCCTAAACCAATTGTTTTTACCTTTGAAACTGGAAGTAATACTCCAGTCTCAGCCTCCAGTACAACCCCAAGTCAATCTGCTGAGACTTCTCAGGACAAGTCTTGTGGACCCATCAAGAAAAGATGGGTTCACAAAAATAACTGATTATTTACTTGGGTGTGCAGGGCGATTGAAAGAAGAATATCTGGTATCTGGACAGCGCAGCTGGCTGGACTATGACCTGATGTAAGCCCCTGCTGGAAGAGTTCACTGTCCAAGATGGACCAGCAGTGACATTTGGTAATGATGGAAGTGGGAAAACTAAAGGATATGGTATAATCAATAATGGACAGATTTAGTTCACTAAAGTTGCATTTGTTAATGGTTTGAAATATAAGCTGATAAGTGTCAGTCAACTTTGTGATGATGGATATAAGATACTGTTTGATATTGCTCAAGGTACCATATTTAATAAGGATTGAAAAGTGGTGATGATTGCTCCAAGAAAGGTAATGTACATCATAGACATGGAACCAGCTCCAAAAGAGCATTGTTTTTATGCCAAGGCTGATGATGACACCTAACTGGCTATGGCATACAAGGTTATCCCACCTGAACTTCAAAAATATCAACAAGTTGTCTAGAAAACAACTGTTGGATGGGATACCTTTAATTTCCTTTAAAAAGGAAAAGCCATTTCCAGGGTGTGAGATGGGCAAGAAGAAAAGGGCCAGTTTCAAGACCAGGAAAAATTTTAGCATCACTGAACCTCTTCACATGCTTCATATGGATCTCTTTGGTCCAATGAATGTTCCAACTAGAGCTGGTAAGCGATACACTTTAGTTGTTGTTGATGAATACACCAGATTCTGTTGGGTGATATTCATCAGATCAAAAAGTGATGCACCTGGTGAAATCATATCTCTCATCAAAAGAATTGAACTCAAGTATACCAAGAAAGTGTGTCAGTTGTGAAGTGATAATAGTACAGAATTTATAAATAAAGAATTAGAATCATTTTGCAATGACACTGGCATTTCTCAAAACTTCTCTTCAGCTCGTTCTCCAGAGCAAAATGGTGTGGTTGAAAGAAAGAATCGCACATTGATTGAAGCTGCAAGAAGTATGTTATCTGAATCAGGTCTTCCCACCAGTTTTTAGGCTGAAGCTATGGCAACTGCTTGCCAAACCCAAAATCGGTTAGATTATGTCAAGAGACATATGAAGACTACATATGAAGTCCTCAGGAATCGTAAACCAAATATTGGTTATTTCCATATATTTGGTTGTCCAGTTTATATTCTAAACGATTCCAGTCAGTTGGGAAAGTTTGATGCAAAGGCTAACGAGGGTGTTTTTGTGGGATATGAAGATATAAGAAAGGCCTATAGAGTTTATAACTATAGACTCCAAAAGGTACATGAGACAATTCATGTCACATTCGATGAATCAAATGAATCAATCAATAAAAGACCAAGCCTTGATTTACCTCCAGTTGTCCGAGTTGATTTTGGTGTATCTGATCAAGTTCATCAATCAATTTCTACACCAAAAGATGTTTCAAGTCACCAAGACTTGGAACCAGTTGCACAGAAGAAAAGATCCTGTGACACTGCATTTTATCCCTGCATCAGTTTCAATTTACCACATAAACTGGTGATTGGATTAGATGTACATGCCACAACAACATCAAAACCAGTTCAAACCTCTCCAGTTCTTCAAGACATGCCTTTATTTGAAGAAAATCATGATGTCAATCCAATTGAAACTGATGATGAAGCTGAAGTAGTTTGGGCTGATCCTTCTCCAGTTGCTACAACTATTGAGGATCACCAGGTGACTTGCACTGATGTTGTGCTATATCAACCTAGTCAATACACTAAATAGACAGCAGCTCATCCAATAGAACAAATTATTGGAGATCCAGATAGTGGGGTTCATACTACAAGAGCCACAAGTGAGCAATGCTTGAATGTCACCTTCTTATCACTGATTGAACCGAAAAAGATTGACGAGGCTATGGCAGATCCAAGCTGGGTTGAGGCTATGCAAAAAGAGCTCAACCAGTTCGAAAGGAACAATGTTTGGCAACTTGTTCCCTTTCCTCCAGGGTTAAAGAAAGAACCCATTGGTACGAGGTGGGTCTACCGAAACAAGATGGATGAAGATGGCAATGTAGTGAAAAACAAAACTAGATTGGTTGCCAAGGGTTATTGTCAAGCTGAGGGTGTTGATTTTGATGAAACTTTTGCTCCGGTTACAAGACTTGAAGCCATTAGAATACTTTTGACTTATGTGACCCATCTGCACTTCAAGGTTTTCCAGATGGATGTCAAAAGTGCGTTCCTGAATGGAACTTTGGAAGAAGAAGTGTATGTTAAGCAGACTCCAGGCTTCATTAATGAGAAGCATCCTCACTGGGTATACAGACTGAACAAAGCTTTGTATGGTCTTCGCCAAGCCCCAAAAGCCTGGTATGATACTTTAACTAAATATCTTCTTAATAATGGTTTTCAAAGAGGTGCAATAGATAATACCTTGTTTATCTTGAAAGAAAAAGGTAATATCTTGTTGGTACAAATTTATGTTGATTGTAACACCCCGACTACGGCTGAAAACTCGGTATGCAAGATAAAGCACACACGCACATAGATGTTACATAGGAAAAGCTAAATGAGTGCATAGACTAAGCATAAATAGTCGAATACATAGTTCAAATAAGCAAAACTTAGTTCACAAACATAAATTCCATAGCCTTCAAATAAAATTTAAGGTAAGTTCCCACGCAGGGGAAACGGTTAGGCATATTGCCGACTAGCACGTAAGAAGGCATGCAAGACTCCCAATCCTAAGTCTGAAGTCTGCTACGAGTCCCATGCTACCAATCCTATCCACGATTTGCTTGGTTACTGAAAGGAATACTTAAACGAGTCAACACATAGGTTGGTGAGTTCGTAGGTTTGAAAACATGATTGTATGCTTGTAATCCTCCTTTGAATCACATATAGTTTACTTGAATATCCATTTGAAAACATTAATAGATTAAATGAGTAGGATTTATGTTGTCACTTAAATTTGAGAATAACATGGTATGATGTAGCTATAGACCTACCTACGGCACATAAGTAAGAGTATGTGTATAAATCGTGCACTTACGGTACCTGGCCAGTATGTATCAATCGAGCACTCACAGTCATAAACATGACATGGCTAGTATGTATCAATCATGCACTCACAGTCTTAAACATGACATGGCTAGTATGTATCAATCGTGAAGTAGTCTATTAGCCATAGAATAAACAATGAAAGCAGTTACGGCATATATATGAGCACATTTTGTATTCCTTTCACCCCAAAACATAAGTAAAAAGGGGCTACGAAAACTCACAGTGATCTGGTACAAGCACAGTTTATAAGCACAGAGATAGATAGGTTGTATCTATCAAAACCCAAGCACGTCTTGATGGAAGCCTATATACAAGTCATTGATCGTAAATAAGCACACGTATTAGCTCTTGTGATTTAAGTAATCACTGAAATGTCCCTGATGAACTGATGATTTGGCCCTTTGAAGATCTTTGAACGTTTTGACTAAAAAAGAGTTTGAAAGAACTTTAAGTAGTTGAGCTGGACTCGTTCTGAACGTCTTTGAACTCACACATATGTAATCATAATGTTTACATGTCTTTAATAATGGACTTTAGTCTTAAGAACTTCGTTTGATTGTTTATAGAACTTGCACTTTATTGGTTAAGATGAATCATGATTTTTAATGTGCTTGGTTTTGGAACATGTACAAGATCGTCTTAGTGTTTAGTAGGAGCAAGGTCGTTTTAAAGCTACGCATGATCAAAGTCGCATTGTGGCACATGAACTGATGAATCAAGATCGTTATAAGAGACAAGGAAGTGACAAGATCGTCCTAGCTCAAGCAAGACAAGATCGTCCTAGCTGAAGCTGAGACAAGATTGTCCTAGCTCAAGCCAAGACAAGATCCTCCTAGCTCAAGCCAAGACAAGATCGTCCTAGCTGAGCTGAGACAAGATCGTCTTATAGCATCCAGGGTTCAAGATCGTTTCAAGGTCTGAGCAAAGACACGATCATTTTGTTTCAAGAGCAAAGGTTGAGCAAAACCAATCCAAAAGATTAGTTAGCCAAGAAGTGACTGGTTTCCAACCACATACCAAAACTACATCACAATCACCACACGAGATTCAACGAATAAGCACAAGGGAGACAAGGAGGCTGCCCTACGACGGTCTTGGTGATCAAGATCGTCCTAGTGCCCAAGAACAAGATCGTTTCAGCCTATAAGATGAGCTGAACAAGAACGATCACAATACGGAAACGTCTAGATCAATTTTTAGGACTTGTTGGACATAGCACAAGAACATATATACACAATAACACTATCTCATAACACTTTTCCTGGTTTTAAGATCAAATATAACATAAACAAGTTATGACTTCAAGAATAAGCTATACCTTTATTTATAAAAAAAAACAGGTTTTGTAGATTAAAGCATGTTATGACCCAAATTTACACGATTAAAACGGGTTTTGTAGATCAAATATAACATAAACACATTTAGACAAAAACCCATTAACTATTAACACGATTTTCTTTCAAGAATTGGGCCAAATCATCAAGACCATAAACTTGAAAAAGTACACTTTTAATTTGATCAAAAACCCATCAAATGTTGTTGTTACCTGTAAAATGATTCAAGAAGTGTGTTTTGATTATCACAAGGATGCTAAAAGTACAAACGATTTCGATTGAATGAATCAAAATCAAAAGATGCTCTTGTGTGTGTTTTATGGTGTCTAGAGTGTGTGTTTTAGTGAGAGAGTGGGGAGGTGGAGAAGATGAAGGGAATGGGGTTTCTCTCTCTAACTCTCTATTTATAGTTTTCGAATATTAAATGAACTTAATAAGTGAAAGGACTATTTGCGAACATTTTAAACTAGAACTTTTATGAACACGAACATTTACGACCCGAACTTTAGTATTTTATCATATTATATCACAAACTCGTCATGTAAATCAAGATTTAAGATCAATTTGACCTTCATATAAGCACATAATTGGGTCTAAAGATTATCAAGAACTTAAATAAATTGAAATATCTAGCCGTTCTAATGGCGAAAGTAAGATTCGAGGAACTTATCTAGAACATTTCTAAGACGGTTGTTACGTTGATGACATTATATTCGAGTCAACTGATGATGCAATGTGTAAAAAGTTTTCAAAAATCAAGTCAACTGAGTATGAAATGAGTTTAATGGGTGAATAACATTTTTCTTAGGATTAAAAATTAAACAAACCATGGATGGTATTTTTATTAACCAAGAAAAATATGTAAGCGATTTGTTAAGAAAATATAAATTTGATTCAATCCCATCGAAAAACACACCCATTGCAGCACCTTTAAATTTGGAAAATCAGTGGACCAAAAAGAATATCATGGAATGGTTTTGGTTCACTGATGTACTTAACTGCAAGTCGACCAGATATAATGTTTGCAACATGTTTATGTGCCAGATTTCAGGTTAACCCAAAAGAATCACATTTGCACGCTGTCAAGCGCATTTTTAGGTACCTGAAAGGGTGCCCTAGCCTTGTTCTTTGGTATTCCAAAGGCTCAGGGTTAGATCTAATGGGTTTTTCTGATTCAGATCATGCAGGTTGTAAGATAGATAAAAAGTCTACAACTGGTGGTTGTCACTTCCTAAGGGGAAAACTGGTGAGTTGGACTAGCAAGAAGCAAACGTCAGTCTCAATGTCAACTGCTGAGGCAGAGTACATTTCTGTGGCCAGTTGTTGTGCCCAAAATTTTTGGATCAAAAACCAGTTGCTCGATTATGGTATGAAATAAACAAGAACCCCAATCTTTTGTGACAACACCAGTGCAATTGCTATATCTCACAACCCGATGATGCACTCAAAGACAAAGCATATTGACATCAGGTATCATTTTATTCGAGATCATGTTATGAAAGGAGATATTGAAATTCATTTCATCCCCACTAATAAACAATTAGCTGATGTTTTACAAAACCTCTTGATGAAAAGACTTTTAAACATCTCATCAGCGAATTAGGAATGCTAAATCCTTGAAATTGGAAACTTTGTTATGAACGCGTCAGTGACACTGATGAAGTTCTTCTAGTTAAGGAGGTCCAGATGATCCTTGCTCGCCAGGCTATCGAACGCCTTTGTGATACTTTCCTGGCACTAACTGATATCTGGATCATCATTCTAGGGGAAAAAGGCTCAATGTTTTTATGACTAAAATTCATTTTTGCTCAAAGATGCAGCTGGAAAGACCTCCAGTTGAAACTGACTAAAATTTATTTTTGTTTTGAAAACTGCAACTGGAGAACCTCTCCAGTTGAAACTGGCACTAGATAATCTCCAGTGTACACGTTTATTCTTATCTCAAACTAGTGGTCAACCAGATTTTCATAACTAGAAGGATACTTAATCAATATTTGTGATACGTGATGGCACTCGAGTGTTTTATCCCACTCCCAACCGTCATATGACGTGTCAAAACCATTTTGACATAAAGATGCACTTTTTATGGGGATTGTTGCTGGTAGTGGGCGTGTGGGAGTACCAGCCGTAGTAGCATTAAATGTTTGACAAGATGGTATTAAATATTTTTGAATTTCAAATTTTCTAAAAATCAAAGTAATAAACGATTTCGAAAATTTGGGGATTAAAATACATTTTCGTATATATAGTGGATACTTTATTGCCTATATATACCCCCACCTAAATCATTTCTCAGTTACTTCGCACAAAAATTCCCTTCATTTACTCTTCAATCATCCAAAATCACTTCCTTTCTCTCTCTTCTCTATAAATCGAAAACCCTAAATTTCCAATCTTTCTAAAATGGCTCCTAAAGCATCCACCTCTCGTACTCATGATTTAAATCTTCTCACCGTTGAGTACGAACCATCAGAAAATGTTAAACATGTCATGGGTGCATCATTAAATCCAATATTAATTAAATTGAATCCAAACAACCCCATTGCAAGTTTGAAAGGGATTCAGGCCGCCGATACCCTTATTGGACGAATCCAACAATTTCTTCGGGATTCTCCTTTAGGGAAGTCCTTCTCCCTTAATCCAAACAAAATGTATCACGATTATTTGTGTGAGGTTTGGTACACAACAACCCTTTCTGAGGACTGTTCATCCATCTCCTTCCCTCTAAAGGATGGTTCAATCCAGTGTACCATTACAACTGGAACGTTGAGGGACGCTCTTCACCTCAACTACTAGAGACAGGGTGAGACTCCAGTTGTGATATCCCCCAATATCAATTTCCGTCAGGTACTTCTTGACATGGGTAACACTGAAGTACTTAAAAGGGGGGTATTAAGGACCAAGGGTCCACTGACCATGAAAGGCCTCACACCATCCTGGAGATATTTCTTTATTCATCTCGTCAAGAGTTTAGGTGGAAGTTCTAGTAGATTGGACCAGATTAACTCTTTCCAGGCAGAGATGGCTTACTGCCTGTGGAATGGGCTGAGGGTAGATTTTGCAAATATTTTGTTTAGAAGCCTTGTGTTTAAGTTGAAAGGCAACAGGGGTCCATATATCCCTTTTTCTCTATTTCTATCCCTCTGTTTCAAGCTAATTCTAGGTAGAGAAGCATACATAATACTCTATCACTTTACTCTGTGCCAGAATTGCTTAGGAATCTGGACAACCTTGAATCTCTTACTACTGAGGTCCAGATTCCACCAAGAATGTTGCTGGCATTCGCTAAAACTGATGCACCACCACCAGGTGAGTCAGAAAGGCAACTGGGCGGGCCTCAAAATAATGAGGGACCCACCAGTTCGTCTGCTGGTATAGTGACGATTACTGAACCCGGGCAAGGTTGTAACCCCACCAACTCCAGTATGTTGGTTTCCCCAGTTCTGTACCACGGAGACCTCCCAACAGGTGTCCGAACTATTCCAAAGGCAAAAAGAAACAAACAAAGTAGGAATGCATCAGCATTTGCCACTGATGATAGTACACCAGCCAGCCCTTCAGGTGCTTCTCAACAAGCACCTAGAGAAAGTCAAAGGGAAAACCTGCTTGCAACCACCCTCGAAACTTCTCTAGGTGAGGGTGGTGAAAATGATACTAGGTCAGCCCAACCCAGAATATAGTCCGTGTCAGCACTCAACTTGGAAAACCAAACTTCTGACACTCTTCTTGCACGAACTGACGAAGTCTCTGGCCAGTCACAGCTGGAGATCGAGGTTCCAGACTCTTTGGCCCATGATATTGCAACTGAGGAAAGAGCAGTTGTAGTTGAGGCACCAGTGACCTCTTTCCAGGGAGAAGATGCTTCGGCAACGGATCCTAGAACTGATGAAACCATTGAGGAAACTTAAACTGGTCATCAGGAGCATGAACACTCTATTCAGACACCCTCAACATTTATGGATCTAGGCATAAATGAGGGTGAGTTTCAGCTTGAGTCTTCGGATTCATCTGAGACAGAATCTGGTCAGAAAATGGCTGATGCATCTTCACATGATCAGCTCCCTTCCTTTTCTGATCAACCCCTAGTTCCACCAGTTTCAGTTTCATCTTCTGACTTCTCCACACTTCATGAAATTCCACAATTCGCCTCCAGACAACTCCTCTCTTCTATGAATGTGCCTAGAAATAGACACATTCTAACACCACCGTCGCCGGCATACATACCTGAGCATTCTCAACCTGTACGTCAACTTGAATCTCTTCCCCTTCTTTCTTCAACAACTCCTCTTGTCTCAACTGGTGCTACTACAACTAGAGAACCAACACTTGTAATACCTCCTCCAGTTGTAACTATAGCTTTCAGAACTGGTCCAGTGACACCTTCCCTTCCGTCACTAGATAGCCAGTTTGTATCTTTTCAATCCGATATCCAAAACCTTCTTACGAGGGTAGAGGATATTCAAAAGATACTTGATAAGAATACCAAGTCCCTCTCCAGGTACCAGAAAGAACACATTACAAAAGTCAAAGTGGTTGACATGGGGATCAATAAGTTCTCTGCAAATGAGGACTTGGTATTTAACAAGCTCAACGAGTTAGTAAATTCCTCCAATCAATTGGCAACATTTTTAAAGGAGGCTTTTGCACTGACTCAATCTGGAGTCACATCCTCAATTACCAACCTGCTGAACACAACTGTTAGATCTCCGAGGTTAATTTGAAGGAATTTGAAAGACAGGTTAAGTTGCTAATTGAAAAACCTGGTCTGGATGTGACCGAGCTTGGTAACCAGTTGGCCTCTTCAGTTGGTCAAAAGATAGAAGAAACCTGGGCTGCTAGAGAACAACAATTTTTGGAAAAGGTGATATCTGAGATCACCAAGATTGCAGTGCCCCGGGTTGATCTCACCCCCATTACACCTGAGATCGATCGGTTGAGGTGCAGTCTAGACACTTTAGCTAGCAAGGTATCTGATCACTCAACTGCCATAAATAATCTGACAACTGAAGCTGGCAAAGACAAGAATGAAAGTTTGAAGGAAATGATGAAAGAGGTGGTTTGGGAGATGGTTCCCTCAGGTCTCTCTCCAGATGATGTAAAACTATTAACTGAAATCCAGGCAAGTCAAGTTAAAACCTTTGAAAATGTCATGACTCAGTCTCGGGAAGTAAACCATTTGTGGAGAACCTTGAGGTTGGTTTGTGGAACCTTCAAGAAGTGTAAGGATATGCAATCGTGGCAGCCTCTAGCTAATTTACCTTCAAGTCATCAAGACTTTGAAAATGTTCGTCTGGGCTAGATGCTGCCAAGGGGGAAAGATCAGTGCATACCTATATTACTGCTGTTGAAATCCCCAAATCCACTGGCAAAGAATTGGTAGTTGTTGTTAGGAATAGTATTGATGTTAGTCAGGTTGTGGTTGCCGCCAGTACTGAAGCTGGTAGGCAAGTGATCGAACAGTTTGATGATATGGATGTCAGAGGGAAGGTGGACAAAGGAAAGGGAATGGCCACTAATGAACAAACTGATAAGCCGACCACTGATTTTCCAATGTTGAAAACTGGTAACGTTGATCAGCTGCCTCCAGTAACAGAAAGTGAAAGTTAGAAACTGGCAAGAATTGGGAATGTTATTAAGGAGAGAAAGAAACAAATGAAAGTTAATCAAAATGAATCAAGGAAAACTCTCCCTCCCATTCTTGTTGATGCCACTGACGCACAACTTCTTAGCATGCAACTGGTGGAATACAAGAAGATCAAAGAAGATCCAAGGATTGTTAATGCCTTGAGAGAAATGCTGGAGGTTAACCTGGATAAACATTATCTGGATGATGAAGCTGATTACGATGCCAGATGCTTAAACATATCAGTGGAAAGGGATAAGGAGATACGAACTTAAGGTATTCTCAAGAGAACTGAGCAAGTTAAGAAGGTGGTCAAACAAGTATTGAATCCACCCAAGTCCACAGGAAGAAAATAAAAGGCTTTACCAAGGGATGCAAACCTGAGGACTTGGTTAGAACCATCTAAGCCATCAAATGAAGATATTCTAGCTGCTACTCACAAACTGAGCACGAGACAGATCAAACTGGAAAATGAATCTGAGGCTCGCACATACTTATCAGATGTAAAGCGTCGAAGGCACAATTCAGGAAGTATCACTGATGTAAAGGTATCGATCAAACCTGGTGCCAAAAACTTTGTGGTGGAGGTTCATTACTTTGGTGGGCCAAAATGAACAACTGAGAATCCAGATGTTCATCAGTATGGTCATTTGGAGCATGTGGAGATGTTGAGCTTGTTGGAAAAACGGCAGCACAAGAACAAGGCAGAAAAACGCTGGGAATATGTATTGCAGAATCTGATCAAGTTCAAAGAAAATGTCGAAAAAAGGTTGAACTTCGATCCAAAGGATAAGCAGCCAATTTCATCTGTTGCCAAGAGAAGGAAAACTGAAGAAGGGCCATCAGTTTAAGTTTTTCTTCTATCTATTTGCTTGTAATTTTATTTACTTTCTTGTAACTGATGTAAAATTAATGTATATACAAGTTGCCAGATTGTAAGCCGCAAGTTAGATAGCTGATAAAATCAACAAACATTTAAAATTGAACCCAAGCATTTAATGATCTATAAAAATGTCTTGGAAAATTAATAGGTTTTATCAAACTCAAAGTTTTTCAAACTTACACTTGTATAGAAACAAGTTTGAAAATACTTGGCAATATTTCAGGACAATTATGGGGAATTTGTTAGGTCAAGTTTTGTTTAAAACTGAAGAATTGTCCGAAATATTTGAATTCTAGTTGTGATGTACAGTTTATGCAACTGATGACTTCCTCCAGTTGAGATCTGAAGAACAACATTTGAAGACATTCCATTTGAAGTCGAAGACAACAAGTGGAAGAAAGAGAATGGCAATGACAATGAAGCCCAGTTGACATTCTAATCAGATTAATCAACTAGAGATCCTCCAGTGTAAATGCTCTTACAAAGCTTTACGCTGATTACGAGGAGGACCTTTTACACTACATCCTTTTACCCGGATAATAATCTTGTCTGTGGATAAAATTGCAAAGATATAGAGTGGTTGGATAAAGTTACTTTTTGTCTTACTTTATTTAGCACACACACAAAGAATTATTTACTAATACTTTTGTGTGTTGTCAACCATATTTGTACGTCAAAGTTGAGATCCCAATGCTCAACCTTCGACTATAAATAGAGGCCCTTGTACAAGCATTTTCACAACTTTGCAAAAACGCATATACCTGCAATATCGTTGGTGAACTTGTGCAATATTCTCTCAATCGCTAAAAGGAACATTTCACAACTCTAAGTGTTTCGATTGTATAAGAGAATTTCCAAGTTTAGATCAATTGTATTTCATAGGTTGTTAGGATATTTACATTTGTGTATTATCTTGGTTTCACAACAACCTTGTATTTTATTTAACCATCAATAAATAAAATACACTTGAAAAATTACATATTGTCTCACCAATTTACTTTACTTGTACTTTACATTATTGCTTCGTATTTACTTGAAAATTTTTTTACCAAATTGACCAATCATATTTGTCCTTTTTTCTTCACATTCTTTCTCCCTCGTTGTTATCACATACCACATCTCATCTTTTTGAATAGGGATAATGATCTGTAGATGTAGTTAACTATGAAAAAATGTCTATGTTATGTATTGATTTAATCGGGGGTCTATATTATGTAACGAACTTACCAAAACTGTCTAAGTGATGCATGTTACCGGGTAATCTACAGGTATCCAGTTACCATCCAAAGGGATAATGACCTATGAATGTAGTGAACTATGACAAAATGTCTATGTTATGTAATGAACTTACCAAAACTGTCTAAGTGATGAATAATATTTATTGTTTCCAACTCCTCCCGAGTATTTAAGAACTGGTATTTTCTTGTTTCCATTTTGTTATTTATTAATATCCCGAAAAGAGAAATGATGAATTCTGAGGTCAAGGGGATTTGATCTTTTCAGCTTTAGGCGTAATGCGTTATTTTAAGTTTGTTGTTGTGTTGCTTTAAATAAAATATATCAATTAGTTATTCTTTCCCATTTCAATTCTAAGTTATGCTTCAAGAAGCCATGTAAGAATACGTCCCCTAGTCTCTCATTGTTTGTTTGTGTGGGTTGTATATATGTACCCTTAGATTTGTGTGTCAATGTGTATATGTTTGAGAATATATGTACTGATTGGTTTCAGGTTCTTGACCTTATAAGGAATTGTAATCTTCAAATGCGATTTTAATTTTTGAGATCTATGTTTTTTTGGTATATGATTGTGTTAAGGTTGATCTGAAAAATGGGGAGGTAGGTGGCGGCCAGAAAATATGAAGGTGTTTACAGTTTTTATATAATTACAGAATTATATAAATATATGTTTCCATAACTTATATTTATTTATATATGTTAAATAGGGTAAAGTTATTTTGAGAACCTTTTTTTGCGAGAACCTTTGAGAACTTTTCATATCAAGCCCAACCGATAATTGTTCTTTACATGAAATTTGTTTTTTGACTATTCTCTGAATAACTTATGTGTAAATTTGAAGTTTATAATTGTGTGGAGGCATGGATTATCATATGTTATACAATTATGTGGAGGTTTGGATTATTGATCACATGTGCACGAATATTGCTATGATCACATGTATGCAAGTCGATCACATGTAATCATAGCAATATTCGTGCACATGTGATCAAGAATCCAAATTTCCACATAATTGTATAACGGATGATAATCCATGTCTGTACACAATTATATACTTCAAAATTATACATAAGTTATTCAGTAAACAATCAAAAAACAATTTTCATGTAAAGAATAATCATCGGCTGACCTTGATTTGAAAAGTTCTCAAAGGTTCTCGCAAAAAAAAAAGTTCTCAAAATAACTTTTCACATGTTAAATAAATAAATTAATTATTAAGATTAAAAAATAAAGGGAAAAAAATTGATGACCGGCTTTAACCTGTAACATGCATCCCTTAGACAGTTTTGGTAAGTTCGTTACATAACATAGACCCCCCGATTAGATTAATACATAATATAGATATTTTGTCATAGTTCACTATATCCACATGTCATTATCCCACAAAAAAATGGATGGTAACCCGCTACCTGTAGATTACCCAGTAACATGCATCACTTAGACAGTTTTGGTAAGTTCGTTACATAACATAGACCCTCGATTAGATCAATACATAACATAGACATTTTTTCATATTTCACTATATCATTATGTGAATCGAAGTAGCATAAGAAGGTTATTTTGAAAAATATATCATTATCCTTATATAAACATTTGCTTAGCATTTGACATGATTAAATTTCAGCTTTCTCTCCAATTGAATATCCTTCGTACGCAACCACTACACCTTCCACACACTAACCAAACGGTCCTAAAACCATAGATTTATGATTTCTTCTTAATATACCTAATGACAATTTAATCCTATGAATAATAACAGCTCACACTTTAAGAGCATTTAGATACAGATATCCATCATTATCTAACATACCATATTATATAGAAGAAATGAATGAAGGTATCTACTTTTAGAATAAGATATCTGGAATTTTTACTTAGGGGGTATGATTTTATTCTATTCTCTCAAAATGAGCACACAAGTTTATAAGTTAAAAAAGCAATAAAAATTAATCTCTCAAGTTTTTATGGATGAGAGTTGAGAGAGAGAGCATCCAAACAAGAATCATATAGGGATTAGGGGGTCGCCCACGTTATAATCAATGTGTTAGCTTACTAGAACACACTTATTTAGAAGGCAGATACCGCACTTAATCATTGTTTAGTATTATTATCTTGAAGTTGTGGATCATGTCACCTCAGGCCTCATTAATTAGTACATAACCTTTTGATTAGTTTGTAAATCAATATGGTACCAATTACTGTCATCTCTTAAACAATGACCCATCCATAAAGTATGCTTTCTTGAGTGTGTATGAAACTTTGGATATTAATAATGCATGGAAATTAAATGGAATCCAGTTATACCATGCTTAATCATATGAAGCAGGTTCGATAATTCTCACACAAAGATAATCATGATTTTGTATACGGGGTCGGTATATATTTATGACCTATAGCGAATTCAAATATATATAATGGTAAACTTCACATTCGACGACTAATGATATATCTAAATTTTTATTTTTGATAACTCTAAAAAAGCCGCCCTGTGTATATTCTTTGCTCCTAGCGATCGAAGAAAAAGTATAAAATCTTACATAAGACTTACTAATATTCAGGCTCGTCCAATGAACGGGTAGTCTCAAAATATATTAATCAAAGCTAAAAATTAGTATTCAAATATATTAAATGGATTTACCAAAATCAACTTGGAAATTTGCTAACTGAATAGCCATTCCATCGGTCAAAATACTCCTAAAAATATCCGCTTATTCACCATTGACCGAGCTATGTTTGATAGTGCCCTGCAAATACCAAAAAAAAAAAACATGGAAAAAACTGATAAGTTCTCTTAGTATGTTTTTATGTATTTAATCCAATTTTAAAAAATATACCTCAAACAAATTAACCATAATAATCGAATAAACATCTTTGCCTACAGATCCATGAAAATATTCAGGATAAAAAAAGAACCTAATTAAGGACATTTCAAACGTCAATAAAATGATTCAATCGGCTAATGCAGGAAAGATAGGGAAACAAATTCTTGATAAAAAAAAAGGGAGTCGAGCCAAAAACCTTGCAAAGTCATCTCCTGTTGTGTTAAATCCTAAACATAACGTGGATCAAAGGGTTTTATCTAAAGGTATTATTTAAAATTGATATCATACTTTTTATAAGATCTGAAGTATATCTGTCATACACAAACTAAAATGATGAGTTGCTCCACCATGCTAAATAATCATACTAAAACGATCAACACGATCTCAATATGTAGCATTTTCTCCTGATAGAATAACAGCGACTAAAAAATTTCACCATTAATGAGCTAGTTTCAAAACTGATTCAAAATAATCATAGTCGGTATATTAAAGTAATCATGATCTTACTTATAACAATATTCGACTTTTTATCTAAAAGCTTATATAAATATATAATCGTAAATCTTAAGTATACACCATTAATGAGCTACTTTCAAAACGATATCAAAATAATCAAAGTCAATATATTAAAGTAATCAGAACCCTACTCATAGCAAATTTAGATTTTTTATCTAAAACTAAAAGGTTATAGAAAAATATAATCGTAAATCCTAAGAGTTAATATAGGTTACAAATACAAATTTAATATATAATATTTAAATTAGTTAAGTCATATATCACAACTTAATCAATACGAAAGCTAAAGAAGAAACATACGAAAACTAACTCCATATAAATATTGAATCCACTTTACCTTTTTTTTTTTTCCCAACTTTAGTCATATAAAAAATTTACAGTTTCTTATATTTTAAAAGTGTAAACTATATAATTTGAAAAATATATATCAATTCATCAACAAAGACCATCTCGAACCTTTTGAATTTTGAAAGAACTAGACTCGATAAACCGAAAACGCAATTTTTTTTTTATACGGGGCAGTGGGTCGAACACTCCCCACTGCGCCGCAGTGGGCAAAACCACCCCCACTGCGCCGCAGTGGGAGACCTAACCAGCAACCCTAACATCAACTTAACACTTGATCCAACTTGCAACCTTCAAATTTCAAAACGAACTTCTCAAAACACTTTGCAAAGGTTTCCAACAACAAAGTAGACGCATTTCAAACCCAATTACAATATAACTAGTTTCACAAATCCAAGAACAACCCTAACGGGTCATTTACCCGTTTTGGCAACATTTTCGCCCATAAACAACAATACCAATTTTTCAGAGACTTTACAGCCTGGATATTTACAGAAATATTACCGAAACATGACCCCAAATCAAAATGTACCAAGAGCCAAAGGAGAGGGATAACTAGGTATCTACACCAAAATATTGTCATCCATCCAAGGATGACCTAAATACCTTCAAGAACTTCCAAAAGTTACTTCAAGCTCTAATTCAACTTTCTTCATATCAACAACACTAGTTCCTTCTTCCGGAACTACCTATAAGAGTGTAAACAACTAAAATATAAGCAAAGGCTTAGTGAATATACTTGCATACATTTACGAATACGAAGGAGGGCAAAGTACAAAGACTTTTACATGTAACCTATGGCATCGTCATGTCACATTTACATATGCACCTTGTACACTAACAATACATATATGGATCCATATAAGCTAAACAACATAATCATGATCATCTATCGGGGTTCTTAGGCCTCAATTAATCAACTATCGGGGTTCTTAGGCCTCGGAGGTTCTTAGGCCTCATAAACTATGCCCCACATGGGCTAAACGCCAAATCAATTACCATGCTTGGAACATTCACATCTCTTGGTAATTGACCCAACGTATACACAAAGGTATGCAAATATACTCACCTCCTCCGCAACAAAGACAACAAAGCTAAACAATAATGCTCAACAAGCTCAACATATGATCATATCATAAAATGCATAAGCTTTCATTCACAACTTGAGTAGCTCAACCTAGTCATACTAAATCACTAGCCTTTCCAAACCCAACCCAACCCATTTTTCATTGAGTTACTTTCAACACCCACAATTACAAAAAGGTAGTTCAACCTACCATTTTCATCACTATTTCAATAACTAGAAAAACTCATCTTTTCTCATAAACTTAAATTATAACAAGAACTTATCAATTTCATAATCAAACACATCAAATAACTCAATGACACTAGGTTTGCTAAGGAAATGGGAAAAATCCATCCATAATAAATTTCTAGCAAAAACCCCCAAATTGGAAATCTCCAAGAACCCTAATTTCAAGAGAAAAAGGAGATAAAACTAGGTTAAGGAAATTCAATACCTCAATCTTCCAAGAACTAATTCAAGACTTTAAGTTACAATTTCTTCTCCCCCAAATTCCTTAGGATTTTCAGCCACACCACAACACCCACAAACCCTAACTCTTCAAATTGCTTGATAAGGATTATTGGTGATGGTTATTATGATAGTTTCTATCTTGAATTGAAGGAATTGAGCTTTGATTTTCAAAGAAATGGGAAGGAATGCATGAAAAGATAGAGAAAAAGAGAGTGGGAAATGACTCACAAGCCAAAAGGATGGCTGGTTCTCTTTGGAGATGCCACGACCCATCCCACCTTTTGTGGGTATTTTACCCGCTATCCATTAAAGTTCCAACTAAATTAACCTCATATCCAAAAATAAAATACTAGGAAATTAATTAGTGTCAAAACTATGAAAAAGGGTTAATTTCTTTTACCTTAAAATACTTGGGGTGTTACAACTTTCTTCGGGTTGTTCCACTTCGAAACAGTCCATACATGCACAACACAGAGTCGTAAATGATAGTTAACATGTATTGGCTTAAGATCTCCAAAATGAACTAATGTGATCATATTTTTGTTGTTGAAGAAAAGCCATAACGAACCTATAATGGACAACAAACTAAATTAAAAATAATAATAATAACAATAACATAAGAATTCAATATTAAAAAATAATAATAATAATTAATTATGTGCAAAGTATATAAAAAGAAAAACTCTTTTGAAGTTGATCGTAGCTTATTTTTTTGTTGTCGTACGTGAGTTATATATAAAAAGAAAAACTCTGGATCATTGTTGTGACAACCGTCATCTGAGCGTATTTCCCCGAAGTACTTTTCCTGTCGTTTTAGTTCCTTTCGTTTATGTACGTCTTTAAACTTTAAGACTTTGGCGATGAAATAGGTGGATTTATGACTTATTTGGACTCCTTGAGCATTTAGACTTTAGAAAGATTGTGCGTGGATTCGAGAACAGGAGAAATACTAGTTGTTTTGTGGAAATGCCAAAATAAATAAAATACTTTAAATTAAATCAGTTAAAGATTTAATAAACAAATATGGTCATGTTTATATCCGTTGGAAAACTATTGAAAAGTTATATTCAAATAAGTCGACAAAATAAATTTATGAGTCTCGGGCTTTCTTAATTGGTCGAGTCAAACGAGTTTTTGGTAGAGTCAAAGGTTGGTCAAATTTTGGTCAAGCTGAGGGAGGAGCTAACAAAACCCTAGTTTCTCCTAAACCTAATCTCATTTATCCTACAACTCTCTCACTCTTCTCCTTCTCTTCCTTTTGGCCACCCCTCTCTCTCAATTTCGGCCAGCCGCCACCATCCACCACAGAACCACCACCGGCCGCTGTAAACCACCACCACTTCTCACGTTTTCTTCATCTTCTTTTTATTTTCTTTTAGTTTTGGGTAAGATTAATTTAGATCTTTGAGTTTAAATGATTTTCTTCATCAAAAATCACAAGATTTCGTACATATATTGTTAGGTCCAGTTTTACAGAAACTGAAGCATCTCCAGTTACAACTGGAGAGTGAAGAATTGTCCAAAAATATATTGAAGTCTAGTTGCAACGTACAGTTAATGCAACTAAAGACTTCCTCCAGTTGAGATCTGATCAGAACTGAAGACATTCCAATTGACGTCGAAGACAACAAGTGGAAGATAGAGAATGACAATGGCAGCGAAGCCCAGTTGACATTCTACACAGATAGAAACTGGAGAATATCAGTCTAAAGCCTTTACAATGCTTTACACTGTTTACGAGGAAGACTTTTTTGCTTTATGCAGCTTTATATAGACAATATCATTTGTCTATGATTAAATTACAAAAGTGCATAAAGCAGGTTGGATAAAGTAACATCTTGACTTACCTTATCAAGCATTTCAAAGGAACTCACCTAGTTTCCTTGAATGCTGTCAACCACATCTATACAACAAAGTTGGAATCCCAATGTCAACTTTAATTTGTCTATAAATAGAGGTCTTTGCACAACAAGAATACAACTTTGCATATTTAGACTTTTGCAATATTTTTGGTGTACTTGTGCAATATTCTCTCAATTGTAAAAGGGAACACTTCACAACTTTAAGTGTTTCAATTGTTAAAGAGAATTTCCAAGTATAGATCATTTGTATTTCATAGGTTGTTAGGATATTTACATTTATGTATTATCTTGGTTCCGCAACAACCAAGTATTTTATTTAGCATCAATAAATAAAATATATTTGAAAATTACAACTTGGTCTCACCATTTTTACTTTGTTGTATTTAATTATTGCATTGTCATTTCCATATTGTCACCTGTTAAGTAATCTAACTAAGGACTTGGTATATATTCACTGTAACTGGTCGTCTCCAGTTCAGGGGTATTAGTTAGTACCATCTCTTGAGTTGGGACTTATAAGTGGTATCAGAACAGAAGGCTAACATAATTGCCTAGATCTGCTAAGATGTCTACTACTGAAGGTGAGAATGGTCCTGGTCATGATGAAAACATTAATGCTAACAATACTGTTCCTAATCAAAATGTTAAGCAAATTGTTAATATCAATCCTCCTCCTAATGCCCCCAACCACGTTTATGTCCATTACTCAAATACTCTTCCCAAATTTGATGGAAATGGTGAAATGTTTGGGACATAGAAGGCCAAAATGCTGCTGCATTTTGGTGGGATAGAGAGGTATATGTTGAAAATCCTTAAGGATGGACCTTATATACCCATGTCTCTCGGGGTAAGTCCTCTTCTTGATCCAACTGGAAGAAGAGGCTCTAGAGAAAAACCAGAAGACCACTGGTCAGATGAGGATTGTAGACTGGTAAACTTGGATACCAGACTGAAAAACATGATTCTTGTTGCTGTTCCTGAAGACTTAATTCCAACACTTGTGTTGTTTCCCAGTGCCAAGGCAATGTGGGATGAATTGGTCATTCAGTTTGAAGGAGGTGATGATACCATTGTCACTAGGAAAGTTGCCTTGAACAAGAAGTATGAGTCATTTTTTGCTCTACCTAATGAGAGTCTAACTGGTACATATACCAGATTTACTAGCCTTATCAATCAGTTGAGAGGTTTGGGTATTGAAAAAGACAAGGACATCCTTCTTGAGAAATTTTGTGATATTTTTCCATCTAAATGGGAAAATATGATTCGTGTCTTAAGACAAGGTAAAACCCTGCAAATTCACACTCTTGCATCCCTCTTTGGAGCTTTTAGATTCACTGAGGATAACAATGCTGCAAGACTTGTGGCTGAATAGGATGCCATAAACCATGCCCAAAGTTCCAAGGTAACCAGTTACATTCTATGAAGGAGATGTTAAGCACTTTCCTGAACTTTAGTTTGACCACTGGGATCAATTTCCTGAACTGACGATGATGATCTGGTGGCATGATTGCCAAGACCTTTAATAGGTTTAAGCATAAATCTAATCGATTTAATGGTTCCAACAATGCTTCCAGCTCCAACTCTCTGGACAAGGCCAATCTTACTTGCTATAAGTGTGGTAAGAAAGGTCACTTTATGAAGGGATGCAGATCTAGTCAAATGAACAATCAATTTGGTCCCCTTGTCCCAATTTATAATGTTCCTGATGATAAATACAAAGCTAAATATAAGAAGCTTAAGGCACAAATTGCCCTCTTGTCTCTTGAAAAATAAAAAGAAAAGAATAAATGCATGATGGCAAGCACTGAAGGGGAGTGGGAACTCTCTGATGTGTTTTATGGCACTAGAAGATCAACAGCAACATCTGGTGAAAGATGATCTCATTGCAGGAAGATGAGTGGACATCATTCTGAAAAAGGTATGTGATTATGATAAGTAGGATGACCCTGAATTGAAACTGGACATTGCTGAATCACTCAATGGTGATTTATTGTTTTTTGAAACCGTTAGAACTGATAGTGAAAGATATCTAGAAATAATTTTAACTGAATTAAACAATGTGAAACCCTAGTTGAATGACTTGTAGAGTGTGCAGTTGGCTCTCAAAGAGTCAGTTTTGAAAAATGAAGCTTTAAAACTTGAAAATCAAAGTTTAAAATCTGATCTTGAGATAGAAAAAATGATTATCAAGTCCTGGGTAAAAACATCTGGGAAGAATTATGATGCATTGTCAAGAACAATTGATGCCCAAAAGAATGCATGGAAATCTGGAGATCTTCAAATGGCAGCTGCCATACCAGATCTCCATGCATTGCCTTCATCTCTTCAAGTTGAAACTCCTTATGATCAACCTAAGAGTATCAAAATTGATTCTGTTGAAATCATCTCTGTTGAGGTTAAAACTGGAGCCAATCAGGCTAAAGCTCCAGTTAAAAAGGTTGCAGGTGAAAAGACTTTACCTCAAAAGTCAAAGGAGCCAAAGAATCCTAAAACCAAGAATCAAACTGAACCTAAGTCCAAGGTTTAGGTGTCTGTTGAAAATGACATTTTGCTGAAACTGGACAGTCAACTCCAACTTTTGTCTAGGCAGGTTCAGAGTTGTACTGACAAAATCAAAAATCTAGAAGGAGCCTATTATTCTTCAGTTAAAAAGCTAAGTGTCAAAACCCCTTCCAAGTCTAAACAAAAACAAAAGGTTCCACCTGGAACCAAAACTAAAAATAAAAAGGGAAACAAATACCAAGTACCAATTGTTTTTACTCATGGATCTGAAGCAATTGAACAAGCTCCAGATTTAGCCTCCAGTTCCACCCCTCAACAATCAACTGTGGCTTCTCAGGTGAAGTCCAGTGAACCCATAAACAAAAGATGGGTTCACAAAAAAAACTAATGATTTTTTGGGTGTCCAGGGCTATCGAAAGAAGCATATCTGGTATCTGGACAGCGCTGCTGGACAGACTATGACAGGATGTAAGCCCCTGCTGGAAGAGTTCACTGTCCAAGATGGTCCGACGGTGACTTTTGGTAATGATGGTAGTGGAAAAACTGAAGGATATGGTGTACTTAACAATGGACAAGTCAAATTCACTAAAGTTGCATTTGTAAATGGTTTGAAATATAACCTGGTCAGTGTAAGTCAACTGTGTGATGATGGCTTCAGAGTTCTGTTCGATGTTGCACAAGGCACCATTTTTAATAAGGATTGGCAAGTGGTAATGATTACTCCAAGAAAGGGAAATGTGTACATCATGGATATGGAACCTGCTCCAAAAGAGCATTGTTTCTATACCAAGGCTGATGAGGACACCAACTGGTTATGGCACAAAAGACTATCCCATCTAAATTTCAAAAATATTAATAAGTTGTCTCGTAAACATATAGCAGATGGGATACCTCTTATTTCCTTCAAGAAAGAAAAGCCATGTCCAAGGTGTGAGATGGGCAAGCAGAAAAGAGCCAGTTTTAAAACCAGGCAAAACTTTAGTATCACTAAACCTCTTCACATGCTTCATATGGATCTATTTGGTCCAGTGAATGTTCAAACTAGAGCTGGAAAGCGTTATGCTCTAGTTGTGGTTAATGAGTTCACCAAATACTGTTGGGTGATATTCCTCAGATCCAAAGGTGATGCACCTGCTGAAATCATCTCACTCATCAAAATAATTGAACTCAAGTATACTCACAAAGTGTGTCAGTTAAGACGTGATAAGGTGATGCAACTGCTGAAATCATCTCACTCACCAAATAGGTTTATTTACATCAAAAGGAACAAGAAGACTGCTTATGAAGTGCTCAGGAATCGTAAGCCAAATATTGGTTATTTCCATGTATTTGGCTGTCCACTTTACATTTTAAACGATTCTAGTCAGTTAGGGAAGTTTGATGCTAAAGCTGATGAATGAGTATTTGTAGGTTATTCAGATATTTGCAAAGCTTTTAGAGTTTATAATTATAGACTCCAAAAGATTCATGAATCAAATCATGTCACATTTGATGAATCAACTGAAGCAATCAACCAAAGGCCAAATCTTGATATTTCTCCATTTATTCCAGTTGATTTTGGTGTATCTGACCCAGTTCATCAATCAGTTACTACACCAAGAGATGTTTCCAGTCACAAAGACTTGGAACAAGTTATGAAGACAACTAGTGACACTTCATTTTATCCCTCCATCAGTTTTAATTTACCACAAAAACTGGTGATTGGATCTGATGTTCGTGCTACTCCAATATCAGAACCAGTTCAGACTCAAGATTCTCCAATTTCTCAAGAAATGCCTTCAACTGGAGAATTCCACGATGCAAATCGTGATCTCATTGACTCTGATGAAGATGTTGAAAAAGTCTGGACCGATCCTCTTCCAGTTTCAACAATTGTGGAGGTTCCCCAGGTTACTTGCACTGATATTTTTATACACCAACCTAGTCAATACACTAAATGGACACAAGCGCATCCAATTGAGCAGATAATTGGAGATCCAAGTAGTGGGGTTCAGACTAAAAGAGCCACAAGTGAACAATGCTTGAACGTCACCTTCTTATCACTGATTGAACCAAAGAAGATTGACGAGGCTATGGCAGACCCAAGTGGGGTAGAAGCAATGCAAGAAGAGCTTATCCAGTTTGAGAGGAACAATGTGTGGGAACTTGTTCCTTGTCCACCAGGGTTGAAGAAGGAACCTATTGGTACAAGATGGGTTTACCGAAACAAGATGGATGAAGATGGGAATGTTGTTAGAAACAAAGCTAGATTGTTTGCCAAGGGTTATTGTCAAGCAAAAGGTGTTGATTTTGATGAGACTTTTGCTCAAGTTGCTAGACTTGAAGCCATATGAACTTTCTTGGCTTATGCAGCCCATCTGCAATTCAAAGTCTACCAGATGGATGTCAAAAGTGCAGTTCTAAATGGAACATTGGAAGAAGAAGTGTATGTTAAGCAGACTCCAGGCTTCATTGATGAGAAGCATCCTCACTGGGTATATTGACTGAACAAAGCATTGTATGGTCTTAGACAAACCCCCAGAGCCTGGTATGACACTTTAACCAAACATCTTCTTAAACATGGTTTTCAAAGAGGAGTAATAGATAATACCTTGTTTATCTTGAAAGAAAAAGGTAATATCTTAATGGTACAAATTTATGTTGATGACATTATATTTGGGTCAACTGATGACCCAATGTGTAAAAAATTTTCAAAAATCATGTCTACTGAGTATGAAATGAGTTTAATGGGAGAATTAACATTTTTCTTAGGTTTACAAATTAAAAAAACCATGGATGGTATTTTTATTAACCAAGAAAATATGTCAAATATTTGTTAAGAAAATACAAATTTGATTCAATCCCATCGAAAAACACACCCATTGCAGCACCTTTGAATTTGGATTCTGACCAAAATGGAAAACTAGTGGACCAAAAAGAATACCGTGGAATGGTTGGTTCACTAATGTACTTAACTGCAAGTCGACCAGATATAATGTTTGCAACATGTTTATGTGCCAGATTTCAGGCTAACCCAAAAGAATCACATTTGCACGTTGTCAAGCGGATTTGTAGGTACCTGAAAGGGTGCCCTAGCCTTGGTCTTTGGTATCCCAAAGGCTCAGGGTTAGATCTAATGAGTTATTCAGATTCAGATCATGCAGGTTGTAAGATAGATAGAAAGTCTACAAATGGTGGTTGTCACTTTCTAGGGGGAAAACTGGTGAGTTGGACTAGTAAGAAGCAGACTTCGGTCTCAATGTCAACTGCTGAAGCAAGTTTCAGTTTTGAGCAAACTGTCAGCCATCAACGGATTTGATATGTCTTTACCAGAGCCGTTTGCTGCTGGACTAGATGAAGATTGTAGTTCTTCATTAACTTTCTTTTTGCTTTTTTCCAAAGCAACAGGAGTCAACAGATTTAACTTTTCTTTACCCTTTACTGTTTGAGAGGGAATAGATTCAGATTTTATCCTTGTGGATTCCAGTTCTGAATTAACAATTGTTAGACTTTCGTCATAAAGAGCTATTTTTTCTTGAATAGCTTTTAATTCAATTAAAAGAATTTTTTCCCTTAGGCGAAATGCCTTAAGTTCTTCCATTATTCCCCCTTTCTTAAAATGGAAAATAGATGTCTTTTTTTTTCTCAATTACTCCTTATATGCTAGTTATAGCAAAATTTGAGTTATTGCTTTCGTTTTTTAAAAATTACGGGTCAAGCAATCACTAGTACCCTTTTTTGTCAAGATGTTCTAAAAGTAATATCTTGAAATCTTTATTTGTATTTTGACAAGACGTCTTTATTATCTCCATAGATTTTTGTTTTAAGGAAATAGATAAAGTTATTGTTATCTAAACTTTAACTTGAGTTAAATAAATAGAAAACTTTGAAATAATATTTTTTACTGCAAGTAATTTTTTATTACTGTGGTAGCTTTTTGAAGTATCTTTGCATATTTCTTCTTTTCCTGTATTTTCTTCTTTCAAACTAGCACTTCAAAATTCATTAGAAGCATCTGTTTATAATAAGAAAATTTATATTCATTTTTCTTCTGACGAAGAGTATTCAATTTTTAATGAATATACCTTTGTTATTCTATCAAAAATATCTTCTAAAGGAAAATATTCTTCATCTTCAGCTTATAAAATAAGTTTTATTTTATTAGGAAATTTTTGCCTATTTGGACATTCATTTGCATAATGTCCTTCTTCAGAGCATATCCGGCACCGACAGTTCTTTTTACCTTGAAGACGTACCTTAGGTTTTTCTTTTGAAAAATATTTACCTGGGGTAAATGTTCTTCTCTTAGGCTTCCAAAACCTTCTACTATTGGTAGGTTTGTTATATTTCTTTTTATATTTATTTTTGAAATATTTTTTTTATCTTTAACTGGGTTACAACCGTATGATAATGGTGGTATATCAGTTAAATTTGCACAACAATTTTTATTAAACCTTTTTAACTGTTTTTGTGTATTTGCAAGATCGCAAATAATTGCGATTTCTTCTTTAACAATTTTTGTAGCAAATCCAAGAGAATGCTTTGTTAAATCATTTTTTTCTTTATTCCATCTTTCTTTGGTTTTTTCTCCAATGATAGGAATTTTCATTAAGTATACTTCTATCCAATTGTGATATTCACCTGTGGATAATTTGTAAAGATTTTGTTCAAATACGCAAGTAAAGTCTTCTAAGAGACATATATCACAAATTTGAGCTTTTGTTAAGGTTTGTCTTGCCTTTTCGTGTATTCTGTTATTTTCTTTATTTTTATTAGTAAAGTAATCAATTCCTAAAAACATCATGTACATGGAACCAATAATATTATAATATAAGTCTCCTTCATGTATATCCATGTTCTAATTAGTTCCTTTGATCATATTTTGAACTATTCCGGAGGATTTATGTTCTACTAAAAGTAAAACGGATCTTGCTCTAGAAAATTCATCAGGATTTGACTGATTAGTAAAATTTATTTTAGTATTCCATTTATCAATTATCTCTTTTCTTCTTACGAAGTCAAAGATGCAATCAATTTTTATGGTATCAATGGGTTGTGAATTTCCATTATTATTTGAATTAGGTATGCCTTTATGATATGGCATAGAGAATTCTAATTTATTATTATAGGAAGGTCTTCTGCTACTACTAGTAGCTTGAGTTTGACTCCTATTTATTTTGTATTCTAATGGTTCTTCTTCTACTTCCATTTCATCTAAAGAATCATCTTCTTCAGTTTCTGGTTCTTCGGTTTTTGGTTCTTGATTAGTAAAAATATTTATTTTTCAATTCTTTATTTTCTGGAAGCTTTTGTTCACATTCTTTATTACTTAAGGATAAAAGTTGCACTAGTTCATTAATTTGATCTAGATCATCTTTTTCCAAATTATCAAAAAAGATATTTTCTAACTTTTCATTAATAGAACTCATTTTTATTGGTTATCTTTGATGATATCCTTATTATTTGAAGTTGACTCAAAAGACCATGTTCATGCATTAGAACTCGTAGAGTTTCCTAATGAAGAATTTCCAACATTGAAGTTAGGAAATGTATATTTTTGACATCTTTTTGAAAGATTATTTTGACTAGATTCTTCCATTATATATAGTTTTTGTGTTTCTTCTAGTTTTTGAGTTTCAACTAAAATTTGTGTTTTTTCTATTTTATCAATTCTTTCTGATAAATATTTGATAATTTTAGCAGCAATTTCTTCTAAATTTTTATTTGTAGATAAATTATCTATTTTTTTAATTAATTCTTTTATTAATTCTTCTATTTTGGCTAGAGAACTCATATTGTATAAATAGTAGTTCTTCTTGTCTTTAAATAAATAATTGGTTGTAAGGACATTTTTAAATTCTTACTACCTCTTTGAGGATTTCTCCATATTTATCTATTCTTTTAGACATTGATCTCATTAAATCAATAGAGATTTCAGATGAACGTGGTTCACTTAATCTTAATGAGTTAGAAAGACTATATCTAGGCCTTTGGTGTAAAACCTGTTTATCTCGTGCAATATTAATTGCCCAATTTTCTTGTAACTGTGATGGTTCAGTAAATTCACTGCCTTCAACAGTTCCTATTTCTGAGAATATATCTTCCATTGTGATATTCTCTTTTTCTTTATACTCGATAAAATGAGTACTATTTGTAATAACATATGCGTTTAAATAATTAACCGTAAATACTTTATTACCTGGTTCCAAAAGGTCAGTTCTTTCACATTGGTGTATAAAGCTTAAAGATTTATCAAAATCTCTAGACTCTCTATGTAAAGCAAATGTAGGATAGACGGTGAACATAAATTTACCATATGTTAAATTTCCTTGTATAACTCCTAATAGAGCATCTTGTCTGTTAACAATTCTATTGTCAACAAGTGCCATTTTTATTGGAAAGTTAATTCCATCTCTAAATTGTGCTTTTAGGAGAATTTTTACTGCTCCTATATGAACCATATTAAGAGATTTTCTTAATTCTGGTCTAATTCTTAAAAGTCTTTTTGCTATTTCTCCTTTAGTTAGAAGTGGCAAATAAACTTCTCCAGATGTATCTTTTATATCTACTGAAAGTTCTTCAGTATTAAAACAGTAAAAGATTTTATTTTTTCGAGTAAAAGCTTTTGAAACTAAACTCTATAAATATCCATACTGATTAAAAACCTGTCTTGTATCAAGCTTGAATTTAAGCTTATTAATTTTTTTAAGTTGATCAGAATTTATCATGTAATATGATATAAAACCTTTTTCATTCTTATTGAAATTTAAAATTTCAGTCATTTTTTCTTTAAATTCTTCAGAATCGTTCATTAAAACGGGATAATTTTCCATTTCTCCCAAGTGGCTCTGGTACCATTGGTCGTAGCGAGGGGTGACGAGGGGCAAGGATGGGAGCGTAGGGAGACTTAATATAATTTGTATCTTTAAAATTTCTAAAATGGAAAAATGAAAAGTGGAAAACAATAAAAAAATATATTTTTAATTTTCCATTGAAAAAGTGGAGAACAGTGTTTTCTGTCTTAGAAAATATTTTTGAAAAAATATGATTTGAACGCGTTTCCTATTTTTCATTTTTTTTTTTGAGAAAATGAAAATGGAAAATAATGGATGTTTTTTGAACTAAACGTGCCCTAAGTATTTTGCCTTGATTATGTAAAAGGTAGAATGTTAGATACACCAAACGTATAATATACACGACATCCTAACATGTATGAAATTGATTTCCATAAGATAAGTGAACCTCTCTCTTACTGAGGCTAAGGTGGCGTATGTATTAGACCATTTAGTATGGTCACTACTGGTCTTAGTCACCACTAATCCTGATCAGCATCATATCAAAAAAGTTATTGTCTGTTCCACTATAAATAATAAGTATTTTCTGAGTCGCTTTATCAAGATCAGAAACAAAGCTTCTAATTCTATGAATTGTGTCGGTTCAAATTTTCATTTACCGGCTACTTATTCCGTAGCTTTAATTTAAGCTGTAAACCCCACTTTGGAACAGAGATACCCACATTAATAACGGGTTGGATGCCGATACTAAATAGATCGACAAATAAAAATATTTGTCCACCGGTAAACGAAATGACAGTAGTAGGAATATAAGCTGAAAGATCTCCTATTTGGGTTTCAACTATTGGTAAAGTAGTCACATATAATTCCTTCACCTAATAAACTTAATTAGCAGCCTTTTTCTACGACCTTTTTAATTGTAAAAAAAAACAATGGGGTTGGAGAATTGATGTGTAGTTGAATCATAAGAGCTAGCAACCATCGATATGCTCATATTGGTGACGGTATTTCTCTAAAAAATCACAAGAGATCAGAGTTGTCTTTTCACCGCTACTCCTAGTCAACATCATATCAAAAAAATTACCCCAGGTATGTTTCAACCAATAATTGAACACAATAACTCTTAAGTCACAACTAATCAATCATTCATTGTTAAAGATCTTAATGACATCAAGGAGTTTAATAACACATTTTTAATCAATTTTTTAATTAAATAATAATATGAAATTATCCAATAGTAGAAAAAAAAAACATTCATTGTTAAAGATGGTCTAAGCAATGTCCAAAAGCCCTTTGTTTTACTAGATGGATGCCGGCGCGATGTAGCGGCGATGGTGGTAGCAACGACGGTGTGGTGGTGGTGGTGGTGTGGTGGTGATTATAAATTAATTGATGTAAAAGGGGTTAATATGTTTATTTAAAGATTGGAAAATATATGTTGTAAGTTATTTCATTAAGGGTCTTATAAATATATAAATGAAATGTTTAAATTACTGAATAAATAAGAGAGATAATATGTTTATTTTAAAATCTTAATTGCTTAAAGGGAGAGGATAGTTTGTTTTATATATAGATAGCACGGTGCCCGCGCGTTGCGGCGACTTTACGGTGATCACATACAAAACATGAAAGAAAAACAAAATAAAAAAGACACCGGTGGGGATTTGATTCCGGCTCCGGCGGCATCAGTAAAAAAATGAAGAAAGATACCGGTGGGTTTTTGGTTTGTGTGGATATGTATTTTTAGGATGTGTGGGTTTTTTTTTTGTATGAAAGGGTAAGTTTGAAACTTTAGAAATAAAGTGGGGATATCTTGAGAACAAAAATTATGCTGAATTTCTTAAACTCAATCCTTTTTATAAGGGATTATAGATATAGATATAGATATAGTCATATAGATAAAGAGATAGAGTAATACAATATGTTTCGCTAGACTGGATATTGAAAATTTGAAACACAAAAGGAAAAATAAAGAAAAAAGACTTCGGTCCATATAATCATAGATCTGTCCTGGCTTGGCCCACGATTGATATTTTGGTTGGCCCAGTTATACTTTCCTAATGATCTATTTTGGACGTTCTTAAGAATTCTGATTTTTGATTAACTTGTACGAGTAATAATGTTTGTGATTTACTTATTCTAAATTATTTTCACTAAATGTTACGACTACTGTTTTTAATTTTCCTAATTTTACAAACATATTTTCTATTTGATTTAAGAGTAAACGGCCTAATCGTCACTGTAGTTTACCCTTATAATCAAGTTTCGTCCTTAAGTATTCAAAATAACACTGGCAGTCATTCTGGGAATAATAACGTTTACATCCAGTCCTTTATACAAATGGACGTTTTCGTCAATCCGTTAACTCTCGCACGTGTCGTGCACGTGAGGGCTTTTGTCTTTTCAAACCTGTAAATGACCTTTTAACTTCTATCTCCTTCTCGTACCTTGTATTCCAAAACCCAAATCACTCCATTAATATGTATATCTAATATATATATATATATATGAAAATCTATATCACAATTCAAGAATTTAATGAAAACCCAAATATATATATATTTAAATTTATATCTATGTAATAGATTCAACGCCACCATCACTATAAGAGTTATCGACCTAAATCGTCCGTGTGGTTTACCCAAATAATCAAGTTTCATCCCTGAAGATCCGAAACCTCAAGGTCAATCCTTTGTAGGAAGATAAGGTTTCTATTTGGTCCTTGGCTATTTGACCGTCATCTCTCCTTCGTTAATAGCCTCATGTGCCTCTCACGTGAGGGGTATTCTAGTCATTTTCCTCCCCGGTTGGCAATCTTCTTCCTCGTTATCCTTCTTTTCCTACAACCCTAATAACTTAAAACTATACATACAAATATTTGTATTTATCATCATCATCATCACCAATAAACTATTTATCTCTTATCATCATCAGCATCATCATCATCATCACCAATAAACTATTTATCTCTTTTCCTTTCACATGAGTATACAATCTCTCTAACACTTGCTAATCAATAAATGCAAGAAAACGAATAGCAAATCTGTCACCAATAAAGACTAGGGAACAACTCATGAATTTATACTAACTATAAGCAACATGATTTATCATCTTAATCTATATCTATATATATACATATCTACATATATAGTTCTATAGATATATATGTATATATATATATTAGAGATCCTGGAAAAAGGTGTCTTAAGGAGAGAAGGTCCTATGAACCAATCAGAATGCGACATGTGTCAAAATGAAAAATATGTGCGGTGGCATTTTGGTAAATAAATCAAACTTTTCTGAAGTGATCAATTTGGGTTCCGATTAGCTTGGGTCTGGGTCAGCTTGGGTTCTGATCAGCTTGGTTGGTCAGCTTGGTCAGTGATATGTCCATTTATATGCATATTTCCATATCGTTTCTAAGTCGTTTTAAGCTTAATTATGTGCAAATTATATGTATATTCGATGCTTTGATGGTATTGTTAGTGATTTCAGGCTTAGAACAGGTACATTGGTTAGAAATAGCATTTGGAAGGTTAAAAGATGCATTAGGATGATTCTTGGACGAGTACGAGTGAAGACGAGTTGAAAAATACAAGTTTTGCGAAATCTGGAAGCTTGTGCGGCGCATGGATGTGGTATGCGGCGCACAAAAAGGTGAGATTTTGGACAGGGAATTTGGCAATTGTGCTTGTGCGGCGCACACAGAGGGCATGCGGCGCATATCGGGTGAGGAAAGTCTGAAATATGGAAATTGGAGGATTTGTGCGGCGCATGGTGGTTTTCTGCGGCGCATAAATAAGGTCGGCAGAAGGGTTTTTGATTTTTCACTATAAATACAAGACCATAGCCCTCCCATTCGATATACAACCACCTTTAGTCAATTTTAGGGTTCTTTGGGGCAATTCTCAGCAGCTTTTTCGTCCATCAAGGTCTAATGGTTGTTCGTGAGCTTCAAGGCATTTGGTTATCGATTTTCTTAGCGTTTACTTGTTTTCTACACATTGGTACAATATGTTCTTCTATATTTTTACTCTTTATGCTTTGTTTATGATTATGAGTAGCTAAATAATTCGTCATCCACTGAGATGAAGTGATACATTGATTAATGGTTGCATAATCTTTTGAATTTAAGTTGACTTGATTTAACATTGTGTCGTAATCTTAGCTTATTAGTTTTTTGTTATTTAACTCTTAATTGCGGATAGTTTTTGCATGATCTCAGTGGTAACTTAGGTTGTGTAGAAGCTATTTTGATTGCTTGGTTAGAAGCGATTGTTTCTATGACGGGTACGGTAGAAAGTAATTAATAGTTAGCAAGAGTTAACGGGTTAATGGTTGGGTACAATCAATAGACACAATTGTTATCTAAATAACCAAAACAATTAGTTGACTAGGAAAGTTATGAAAGGCGTCTTGGGGTACCGGTCTTAGTAATGGAACTAGTTAATTAAGGGAATTGAATAAAGTAACAAACTTGACGGGTACGGGGTGAGTCTTTGTTTAGTTCTCGGTTATAAATCAACATATTTGAATTGGTTCTTCAATTAAATGCAACCTAAATAATGTGTGTCATGGAGTCGAAGTGGATGATCTTCTCATCCTATTTGATTTAAAATAATTTTCGTTTCGATAAATTCTTTGAAATTTCTAACTCTTTCAATCAACTAACTTTTAATATAAAAACCAAGATAACGTGGTGTCTTTAAAAAACCAAACTCTTTTTAACTACTTAAAACTCGTTAGCTCTTTGTAGTCTCCGTGGAACGAACCTTTACTTACTTTAATCTATATTGCATACGAACGGGTCCACTGCCTGATTGTGTGTGGTATTCGATTCGGAGTATTTTTAAGGATTTTAATTTAACTAGATTTTCACACATCAAGTTTTTGGCGCCGCTGCCGGGGACTAATTTAAGAGCTTTAGTTTGAGATTTCGTAGTTGATCATTTCTTGTACTCAAGTGCAAGAGAGTTACTTGTTTTCTTAGGTCAATTCTCGATTTTTAGTTTTAATTTTTTCTGTTTTGTTTACTTTGTGTAACTTGGTGCGTTTTACGGTTTTCTTTGTTTGTGTTTTCAGGTTTGTTCTTAGTTAATGACCACAAGGGCTGCCAGTATACCAATAGTAAGTCCTCAATCTAATCCGGGAAAAACGAAGAGACGAGGAAAGAAACCTTCTAAAACCGTTAACCTTTCACCTAGCAAAATAGATTCCTTAAACTTAAACATTGAAGCCGAAAGTTCCATCCATTCCACACCACCGGAAAATAAACAACCAACTCCACCGAAAACTTCACCTAAAAATTCACCAAATTCAACACCAAACTCCACTCCACCCTCTACACCTCCTACTACACCTAGAAACATGGTCGAAGACATGGTTCATCCGTTTGATAGGACTATTGGGGAAAGTACTCGAGTCATTGCACCTAATAGGGGCTCGGCTATTCGGCCTCCAACCACCGCTCCAAATTTCAATGTCAAAGGTAATCACTTGTCTCGGGTTGAGGAAAATCAGTTTGGCGGGACTGTTAAGTGGGATCCGTATGATCATGTCGAGAAGTTTGAAAAGGTTTGTCGATTGTTCAAGTATAAGGAGACTCAAATGCCACATGTTGAGCTTGAATTGTTTCTGTTGTCTCTCACGGGAGAGGCGGCGAATTGGTATAAGAATCTCGATGAAAACATATTTGAGACATGGGAAGAGTTGAGGGAAGGATTCATTGAGCGGTTCTTTCCGGCTCAATTGGTTGAAACAATGAAGTTGGAGATCCGGGCGTTTAAGCAACTTAGTGGTGAGGATTTGGTAGATGCTTGGAAAAGATTGAAGGAATTGATGAGGAATCATCCCGGGCATGGTATTTGATTGAATGAGCACATTTTTATTTCATTTCCGGGGTTTAGATAGCCGTACTCAAAGGGAATTAGATTGGGCTTGTGGTACGTAACATTAATAATGTCACTTACAACGAAGCCTATAAGATTATGGAAGATATGGTTCGTACTAGTGTGATTCGAGAAGCGGGTAGGACTAAACCGGATCTTGTGAAAATGGGAAGAAGAAGTGTGGCTCGGGTTGATAGTGGTGGAAGTAATGATGTTATGGCTGAAATTAAGGCTTTGGCGAGTCACATGGATAAGAAATTTGCAAGCATGGATGGTAGGTTCGGATTGATTGAAAAAGATTTGAAAGCGGCGGTTGCGGGATGTGATATTTGTGGTGATAGGCATTACACGGAAGATTGTGATAAAGCACCACGGAATGAAGAAGTTGATTATGTTCAAAATCAATATCAACCACCATTTACAAATCGAGGGTTATTTCAAAGGAATGGAGCTTATCAAAACTGGTACCAAGGTAATTCTAATTCTAATTCTAATGGTGCAGGAAATTATAGGTCTACATTGGGAGCTTCATGGCAAGGAACAAATCAAGGAGGTCCGTCGGTTCAACCGATTGAAGTTGTTGATCCAAATGTCGAGCTTAGGGATCTTGTTAAGAAGTTTATGGTTGATCAAGATAAGAAGAATGAGAACTACCGAACCGATATCACCGCTTTGAATGATAAGATGAATCAAAATATCAAAAGTCAACAAGCGGCGATCAAGGATTTAGGAGTTAGGTTTGATAGAATGGGTAATTTTAATCGTCAACAAGGATCTTTGCCAAGTAATACCCAACAAAATCCTAAACCTTCCAGTTCAAATGATGGAGGTAATAAGTATCAACACCCGAATGTTAGGAATGAGCATGTAAATGCCATTACTACTCGGTCTGGTAAGGTAGTTAATTCTCCTATTTCTCCTCCTATTTCTAGTGCTACTAATGTTCCTACGCAGGTTGATAGTGAGAACGAAGAAGATGAACAAGTCGATGAAGAGATTGTAATGGATTCGAACCAAGCCGTGAAACCACCGGCCGTTCCACTTACATCTACTACTCCGGTTGCTACACCGGTAGCTAAACCGACGGTTGATGAGCCTCAAGTGAAGCCATATAAGCCTAAAATTTCTTTCCCTCAAAGATTGCAGAAGGATAAGCTCAAGGAACAATACGGTAAGTTTGTAGACATGATTAAATCGGTTTTTATTAATGTGTCTTTGGTTGATTTGCTTTCAGGGATGCCGAATTATGCTAAGTTCATCAAGGATCTTGTAATGGATAAGAGGAAGCTAAAGGAAGCTAAGGCTACTTTCCTCAACGCGGAGTGTTCGGCAATTGTGCAAAATCAAATCCCTCCTAAGCTTGAAGACCCAGGGAGTTTTCTAATTACTTGTTCTCTTGATGCTAAGCTTACTTGTGATGCTTTGGCCTATATTGGTGCAAGCATTAATTTAATGCCTTTTTCAGTTTATAGGCGATTGTCTTTAGCGTCTCTTAAGCCAACTCGGATGAGCATTAGGCTCGCCGATCATTCATTTCAGTATCCCATGGGGATTGCGGAAAATTTGTGTGTTAAAGTAGGCCATATTGTCTTTTTGGCCGATGTTGTTATTCTTGAGATGGAAGAGGATGCCAAGGTGCCTCTTATCTTAGGCCGACCTTTCTTATATACGGCCGATGCCATCATTCGTGTTAAGGATAAGATTATTTCGTTAGGAATAGGAAATGATAGAATTTCGTTTTCAATTGATAAAGCTTTGCAACATCCTTATTCTACCGATGATTCATGTTTCAGGATTGATGTAATCGAAGAAGATGAAGCTTTGGAAATGGAATTGATAAGTTTCTTGGACACGGATGAAGGAGAAGCTTTGCTAGCTTGTAGTAAAGAAGAGCAAGTGATGGTTGCGGACATCGTAAGAGAGATTATGGAGGTAAGCATGGATGAATCAACACCGGAAAATGAGACTTTTGAGGAGATTGAGAGGGATGGTTTGAAGATTGAAACTTCGGTGGACAATCCACCAACCGATTTGGAGCTCAAGCCACTTCTCGAGCACTTGGAATATGCATTCCTTGAAGGTAAGCCACTTCTTCCCGTTGTTATATCATCATCACTTTCGGATGATGAAAAAGGTAAATTAATGACTGTGTTGAAGGCTCATAAAAGAGCCTTTGCTTGGCGTACAACAGACATACCTGGAATTAGCCCCGAATTTTGTAAACATAAGATTAATTTGCATAAAAATTTCAAACCGAGTGCTCAAAGACAAAGGATGCTAAATCCGAATATGAAAGATATCGTTAAGAAAGAGATAATTAAACTTTTAGATGCTGGAATTATTTATCCTATCTCTGACAGTCCATGGGTAAGTTCGGTCCATTGTATACCAAAGAAGGGGGAATGACCGTTGTCACTAATGAACATAATGAACTTGTACCTACTAGAACGGTTACCGGGTGGCGGGTGTGTATTGATTATAGGAAGTTAAATAATACGACCCGTAAAGACCACTTTCCTTTACCCTTCATTGACCAAATGCTCGAACGGTTAGCCGGAACGAGTATTTTTGTTTTCTTGATGGTTTCTCCGGGTACTTTCAAATACCCATTGATACCAACGATCAAGAAAAGACAACCTTTACATGTCCCTTTGGCACGTATGCTTATCGTAGGATGCCATTTGGATTGTGTAATGGTCCCGCCACCTTCCAAAGGTGTATGATCGCGATATTCCAAGACATGTTAGAAACATCTATGGAAGTTTTCATGGATGACTTCTCGGTCTTTGGTTACTCTTTTGACAAGTGTCTTTCCAACTTGGATAAGATGCTTGAGCGATGTGAGCGGGCACACCTTGTTCTTAATTGGGAAAAATGTCATTTTATGGTTAGAGAAAGCATTGTGTTAGGTCATAAGGTGTCTAATGTAGGGATTGAGGTAGATAAGGCTAAAATTGATGTTATTGCTAAATTACCTCCACCAACTAATGTAAAGGGCGTTAGAAGTTTCTTAGGTCATGTCGGGTTCTACCGTAGGTTTATTAAAGATTTTTCTAAGATAACCCGACCTATGACCCGTTTGCTTGAGAAAGATGTGCCTTTCGAATTTAATTCGGATTGTTTGAAGGCATTTGTATTGTTAAAAGATTGTTTGACTCACTCACCCATTATGGTTTCTCCTGATTGGTCTCAACCTTTTGAACTAATGTGTGATGCGAGTGATTTTGCAGTAGGACCTGTTTTAGGGCAACGAGAAGGTAATCATTTTCATCCTATTTACTTTGCTAGCAAGACTCTTAATAGTGCTCAACAAAATTACACCACTACTGAAAAAGAGTTGCTTGCAGTTGTGTATGCGTTTGATAAGTTTAGATCGTATTTGGTGCTTAGTAAGACCATTGTTTTTATCGATCATTCAGCCCTTAAGTACTTGTTTGCTAAACAAAATGCTAAACCTCGTCTCATACGTCGGGTCTTGCTTTTGCAAGAGTTCGATATTGAGATAAAGGATAAGAAAGGGGCTGAAAATTTGGCGGCCGATCATTTGAGTAGGTTAGAGGATCCTTACCATGAGGAACCAAAAGGGGGATGATATTGATGATGCATTCCCAGATGAGTCTTTGATGAGTATTGAATCTAATGTTCCATGGTATGCAGATTTTGCTAATTATCTTGTTGCAGGGGTACTTCCAAAAGGATGGACAAATCAACAAAGGAAAAAGTTCTTTTCCGATGTGTTGCAGGTGGAGAGACTCATTTGATTTTGGATGGATGTCACCGAGGACCAACCGGTGGTCATTATGGACCAACCGTTACTAGTAAGGAAGAGTTTGATGCAGCTTTTATTGGCCAACAATTTTCTTGGGGTACCGGTCTTAGTAATGGAACTAGTTAATTAGTGGAATTGAATAAAGTAACGAACTTGACGGGTACGGGGTGAGTCTTTGTTTAGTTCTCGGTTATAAATCAACATATTTGAATTGGTTCTTCAATTAAATGCAACCTAAATAATGTGTGTCATGGAGTCAAAGTGGATGATCTTCTCATCCTATTTGATTTTAAACAATTTTCTTTTCGATAAGTTCTTAGGAATTTCTAACTATTTCAATCAACTAACTTTTAATATAAAAACCAAGATGACGTGGTGTCTTTAAAAAACCAAACTCTTTTTAACTACTTAAAACTCGCTAGCTCTTTGTAGTCTCCGTGGAACGAACATTTACTTACTTTAATCTATATTGCATACGAACGGGTCTACTGCCCGATTGTGTGTGGTATTTGATTCAGAGTATTTTTAAGGATTTTAATTTAACTAGATTTTCACACATCAGTCAGCCTGGGTTCTGATCAGCTTGGGTCTGGGTCAGCTTGGTTGGTCAGTATAATAAGTTTGGTCAGTTTGGGTCTGGGTCAAGTTGGGGTCTGTTCAGATTGGGTCAACTTGACACAATTTACACATAATCTACACAAATATAGATTATGGGTTTTGGGTCAGCTTGGGTTCTGGGTTGGGTCAGCTTGGGTCGGTTTTGGGTCAGCTTGGGTTCTGATTAGTTTGGTTGGTGAGCATGATGAGTTTGGTCAGATTGAGGTCAGGATCTGATTGGGTCAGCTTGGGGTCAGGTTGGGCTAGCTTGGGTTTGGGTCAGCTTGGGGTTGGGTTGGGTCAGCTTGGGGTCAGGTTGGGTCAGCTTAGTTAGCTTGGGTTGGGTCAGGTTGACACAATCTACACAAATGTAGATTAATCTACACAAATGTAGATTATGGGTTTTGGGTCAGCTTGGGGTCACATTAGGTCAGCTTGGGGTCTGGTTCAGGTTAGGTCAGATTGGGTCAGCTTGGTTAGCTTGGATAGGGTCAGCTTGACACAATCTACACAAATGTAGATTAATCTACACAAATGTAGATAATGGGTTTTAGATCAGCTTGGGGTTGGGTTGGGTCAGCTTGGGGTCTGGGTCAGCTTGGTTAGCTTGGGTTGGGTCAGTTTGACACAAAACTACACATAATCTACACAAATATGGATCCCAAGCTGACCCAGATTTCAGGCTGACCAAGCTGACCCATAACCCAGGCTGACCAATCTGACCCAACCAAGCTGACCAAGCTGACTAACCAAGCTCATCAGAACCCAAGCTGACCCAGAACCCAAACTGACCAAGCTTACCCAACCAAGCTGATCATAACCCAAGCTGACCCAGACCCAGGCTAATCCAGAGCCAGGCTGACAAAAGTTTGATTTATTTACAAAAATGCTACCGCGTTTTTTTTTAAATCAACATGTCACGTTCTGATTGGTTCATAAGACCTTCTCTCCCTTCTCTCCTTAAAACACCTTCTTATTTGATCTCTCCTATATATATATATATATATATTCTATGTATATATGATCTAAATCGATATTTATATTTATACACATACAAACAAGATTAAGGTTGCATAGTGATGTCGCCATTGCCGTAAAAGCGAATCCAGCCATCACCAACAAGCTTCGACCACACCACCATTAACACAGAGATCCAAACACTTGTTGTGTTGGAAAAGGAGCCCTGGTGTCGTTTGTGGCCGGAAAAATTGATGATAACCACTGGTATGATGATGGGAAGAGAGACGGCGGTGGAACAATAACTAAAATACCTCACCGGAAAACTCGTCAGAGAAAGATACTCGAAGTCGTACCACCGCTAAGAAGCTCGCCGAAGATCACTTTAAGAGGCAGTGGTGGTGGTCTTGTCAATCTCCGGCCATTGTTAGTAATCTTATAGATTTCCGACCCAACACCATCGTAGATTGATGGATATAGTATAAAGAGATGATGGTACGTACATTGGTTTTTTATTTTAGCTTGGGATGGGTGGAGAGATCTGTATTTTTTACGAGTAGATAACCTCATATCTGCTTTTCTATATTTATTATTTGATTTGTATTTTAGGTTTTAGGAAGGTGAAATGGAAATAATAAATTAGGATAATTTAAGGTTTTTTGATTAGTGATGAAAAATATTTGATCGATGTCGTTGGACCGATCAAAAATATAAACTAAATACCACTAATTAGTTAGGGTAAGTCGAATATCGTTCCACAGGGAATCACGGGAAAGTGTTAAACAAGTTTACAAAATTAATTAATCTAGGCATAAACTTAAAATCGATTGATTGATTGATTTAGTTAAAACTAAAAATGATTATTGACTTAACACAATAATTCAATTAAACAAAATAGACCATTCTCATGCTCCCAATTATGTTTTCAAATATGTAATCTAACTTATACTCATTGGAAACCACATAGACATAATTCGTTATAACGTTTGGATTGAATGAATTCAAGAACTAGACTAATCGATTGTGATGATTCACGATAACGAAAACCGGGGAATTGACACAACTAGACTTCTAATTCATTAAAATAAACTATGAGTTCATAAGAAATTCATTCAATAATCAATGATCAATTAACAAGTTAAAACCAAACGATAGATGAATTTCATTCAAGTCATGAACAAATAATCATTCAAACAATCCAAACAACATTAGATGTAAAAGACTAATAAAGGATTAAACATCTAATCCAACATGAGTATGAGAAAGATTGAACATAAATGGCTTACATAATTGTTCACATGAGAATGATCAATAGAAAACCTAGCCTATCATCTTCATCATTGAATCTTCACTTTGAATTGTCATCTTCATGAATTGGTGATTTGATGATGATTTTGGGGTCTTCTCTATGTTAGGAACTGTTATTGTGAGTGAATTTGATGAATGGTAACTTCCCAAGTCGTCAATTGAATTGTATATAACTGAAAGTTAATTAAAACCATAAAAATCGGGTTTCTGATCTGCAACTGGCGTAACCTACTACCCCCTGGGCGTAAGTTACGCCCCTTGGATTTTCAACTGGCGTAACCTACTGCCAAGTCTGGCGTAAGTTACGCCCTTTGTAATTTCAGAATTCCAGATTTTTGCTTCTTGGTTCCTTGACTCGTTTCTTGATTCAATTAGCTCCATTTCATCACCTAGTGCCTGAAACACTTAACAAACATAAGGGTACCCCTAATCGTCTATTAAGCTTCACAAAACAACTTGATTTTACATCTTAAAATTATGCATTCTAGGCGTTTATCACATTCCCCAACTTAACTCTTTTCGTCCCGAAAAGACATTCATCATGTGTCAAAGCTAATTTACAATCCTATAATACTTCCTATCATCAAAGAAACACCATATAAGAATTATACCAACTATACATACTTGTAAAACTCAATTTTCAAGCAACCTTCAGAGTACACTTGGGCAAAACTAAGCAATGCAAACCAAACTACATAACACAACCAACTCATGAGACTTACAACTATCAAAAGATTTACAACTAGTAAATAAAAATATATAAATGTGCAATTAAACCTAATAAACCTCAAATTCGTCACAATACATGCATCACACTCTCACAATGTGCACTCCCCTCGGTTCATATTTGAGTGAATTAGCAAAAGATGTGCCAATATATATATGAATATGAAGCTCTCAACTCATTATTGCACACTAAAAGTCATAGGCTAGTACACAAATCGAATCAAGACCTCATAACTCAAACTATTACTTCGGTATTCATACAAGATTGATGGAATGAAACACGGTAATGATTCTCAATTGGCGATTTACTAGAATGATTTTTGAACAATTCACTTTTGGTTCTTTTGAATCAACTTACATGGATAATTGACTTGAATTTGACTTTTAACCATATACTTTGATTTTTCAACCGGATATTTCAATTTGACTTCAATTTGTTCTTTCTTTCGATTCATCATCATAAACAACATACTTTTGAACTATTAACGGATTTCATGACGAGGTGAAGTGGACTATGGAGTGATTTGTATGATCGTTTTATGATTTTAAGCACATAATTCAAGCTAGAGGTCTCGACACGGTGAGTATACTAGTTCTAACCTAATGTACAATAATGATTCACACAATATGATGATCACGAAAAATAATGCTACGCTAACAATCTAAATCAATCGTCGACGAGGCGTTTTTCTCTCATGAAATTGAAGGATATAACGGATAAATAAGTGTGATGCATGCATTATGACTCACAATTGGCATATTACCTTCAATTGTACATTTCTATGTTTTTACTTGCTAACAACTCTATCAAGCGGCTTATAAATCAATCATGTCATGCAATCTAGCCTATACTACCTAGCTCCACTTACATATACTCATCCAATTACAAGAAAATCTCATTTTACAAATATGTATAACTAATATAACTCGAACATTTTGTCTCTTTGATTCATTCCATAATACAAGAAAGTAAATTAACAATAAATTAACAAGAAATTTGAAATCTACCTATGAATTGAAAATGCAAAAGCACAAAAACAAATAAATAAATAGTCACATAATCACACAAGAAATAACAAAAATAAAAATGAAAAGAAGGTACCGATCACTGTCGTGGACCTCGTGATCCAAAAATCGATTCCATCAAACCCCGATAGAGAGATTGGGCTTCAAATGGATCCGAAGCTGCTGGTGGTGCATCCGAAGTATCCTCGACCCGACTGACACAAGAATGTCGGGGAAACCATTCAGAATCATAACTTTGAGGATATGCTGGATGAGCTGCAGGATTAAACGGCTGTGTATAATCGTATGGTGGGGGAGTTTCTACATAATCAAGACCTGCAATGTGGTCCTGATGATGGCGGACCTGCTCATAATAATCGAACTGCTGTCTTCTATGTTGTTCATGAGCATACGCCATAGCTAATTCATAACTCCGCCTCTGTACACCACTCTGAGCAGTAATATCCCACATACTCCTCTCATAGGAGGTCCACTGATCATACTCCTGAGGCCTAGCATAACCAAAACTCGGCCCTGTACCTCCTATCCCAGCTCCCAGCAAACCATCTCTTCTTCCTTGAACACCTTCTTGAGGCCTACTTGATTCACCCCTTTGACTAGCACCCATTGATTCCACAAGTGCTATTGCCTCTTCCCGAGTAACCCCCTGCTTAGGGGCTACCAAGTACCCACCAACCTTCAAATCCTTAAGGAGTTTAAACTGTGGATGATCTTGAAACTCCCATTCATTCCCTTTCAACAACCTCTTCCTTGTATAAGGAGTACCATCCAAAAACTGTAAATTAGTATCCTTTGGGACTACCTTATTGATTTGAAGTAGGCGAGAAATAAGTTTCGGGTGAGGGATGACAAGCTTGTTCCTCTTGTTCCTTGCCTCCCAAATATTAAACATCATAATCTGTCTAAGTGATAAGGCTAGGTTCCCCGTTACCAAGGCATATAAAACAATAACATCCTGATGCCTAACCATACTTTTATCACTGGTTTGGGGCAAACATTCCAAAGTAACATTGACATTATCAACCGGGGCAGTGGTTTCAACAAAGAACGCTCCAACCTAAATGTTGTGCTCAAACTGTCTCTTCTAACATCAAAAATCTCAGAAAGCATATCAATCCAATTAGGTGGTGTTTCCGCCCCTGCCAAATATTTCTCATCTACATAATCACAAGCCCTTCCCGACGTAGCACCCGTGTCAAATTTTGCTATTTTATCTAAAGTAGCAAAAGACATTATCACCTTCTTTCCATTTACCGTGCCTACTAACTTAGAAGACACAGGAGGGTTACTACCATGAATTAATTCTAAGGTACTTAACCAATCCATAATACCATTTAAGTACACCTCAGAATTATCATTATTGGTCCAAACCAAGGCTTGTTTCCACCCCATTTGCTCAAAGGCCTCAATCATCCCAAATCCCCGAAATTCTGACAAATCAAGTGGCCTTTCCCCCAACAATTGATCCTCAAGATGTCTAGCCTCCCCCATTTTTTCTTTAAACAAAATTGGTTGCCATTCAAGAGGTAATGTAAATAAGGGGATACCTTGACGCCATTCCGGTTTATCCACTTCAACTTCCATTTCATCACTTCTCTGCTGTGAGTTTTCTTCTGATGATGATGATGATGATGATTCTTGAATAACCACTTGCCTTCTCTTCTTCTTTTGTTGACTAGAAGAAGTGTCACCTTTCTTGCTTAAATTCTTGAACATCTTTCCTGCCTTCTTTAGAGCATCCATGTCAACAACTAACACAAAGTAACAAACTTTAGCAAAGGTTAGTGAATTAAACAAAAATTAAGAAGAAATTTCAAAAAAATTCGAAATTAAACTCACATGAATCGTGAAAATTAGGCTGAAATTAAACAAACAAAGATAGGGGTTTTGTAGCCCTCGAAAAGTTATGCAATTTAGCCTAAAGAATTGTTAGAATTGATGAAGAATTGAAAAAGTAATTAGAGATTGAAGGTTAGGGTTTTGTGGAAAATAATTGGGGAAGAAAGAATTGAGAAATAAAGATATGTTCAGATATGTGTGGGTGAAAAGAAAAAGAATTCTGGTTGTGGTTGTAATTAAAAGTTTTAAAATTTTCTGGATTTTATAAAAAAAATTCGACCTTCTGTTACCGTAATTTACGCCAGGAAGGGGCGTAACCTACGCCGGTTCTGCTTTCTGTTGCCGTAACCTACGCTGAGAAGGGCCGTAATTTACGCCAGTTGTATTCAGACATAAGTCTCAGTCACACCTACCGTAACCTACGCCAGATGTAGGCGTAACCTACGCCTAATCAAAACACTTACCGTAACTTATGCCGGATAGGGGCGTAACTTACGCCTATCTGGAAATAGCTATTTTGGCGTCTTCGGAGGCGTAAACAGAGGATTTTTGGCGTAAACTAAAATAGCCACTTCCAGGGCACCGTAACCTACGCCAAGGCTGGCGTAGCTACGCTAAATTGAAATTTTGCAAATCCTTTGTACCGTAAGTTACGCCAGTTAGGCCGTAGCTTACGCCCTTATGAATTTTTATTTTATTTTATTTTTTTTAACTACAGCCACATTGATTGCAATTGGTTATAAAAATAGACTCCCTTCCCCAACTTAAAGGCACATTGTCCTCAATGCACGCCCGAAATTAGAGATGAGTTACTCAACTACGTAACTTGCAAAACGTTTTCCTTTTTCACCTAAACTGACCTTCCCCAACTTAATTCTCAAACATAAGTGCTGGGAATTAAGTTTTCATGTGTGATTATGCTACAAAACACTCAAACAAATAAATAAAAATGAAAACAAGCTAACTTACCGAAAATGAGGCTAGAAAACAAACAAACAACGGGTTGCCTCCCGTTTAGCGCTAAGTTTATTGTCCTCGGCCCGACATTACCTCAATTTGATTCATGCAAGATCATAAGATGGTGGACTTGAGATGAAGTTCACCATTTCCTTTGTAGAGCCATTAATGTCACTTGCATCCAAATAAGGCTTTAAACGGTGCCCATTGACCATTTGCTTCACTCCATCCTTTGGATCCTCAATTTCAATTTCACCAAACTTTCCGACTCTTGTAATAACATATGGACCCATCCACTTGCTCTTGAGTTTTCCCGGAAAGAATTTGAGCCTTGAATTGTAAAGCCACACCTTTTGGCCAACTTCGAACACCTTTTTCTTTAATTTGGCATCATGAACCGCTTTCATCTTGTCTTTGTATGTTGATGCGCATTCATATGCTTCATTTCTCAGTTCTTCCAATTCGCACAATTGCAACTTTCTTTCCTTACCTGCACTCTCAAAATCCATGTTAACGGCCTTAACGGCCCAAAAAGCCCTATGTGCAAGCTCAAGTGGAAATGACAACCCTTCCCATAAACCAACCGATATGGTGTAGTGCCAATAGGTGTTTTAAAAGCGGTTCGATAAGCCCATAAAGCATCATTCAATTTTGTTGACCAATCCTTTCTATCGGGCCTAACCGTCTTTTGCAAAATTTCTTTAATTTGCCTATTGGAAACCTCAACTTGACCACTCGTTTGTGGGTGGTAAGGAGTAGCAATTCGGTGGTTCACGCCATACCGTTTGAGAAGTTTGCCAAACTGAAAATTTTTAAAATGAGATCCCCCATCACTTATGATCACACGAGGAATTCCAAATCTTGAGAAAATGTTACTTTGAACAAACTTGCAAACAACGGTATGGTCATTGGTTTTAGTGGCAATGGCTTCCACCCATTTTGAAACATAATCTACGGCTACTAAAATGTAGTAATTACCAAAGGAATTAGGGAATGGACCCATGAAATCAATGCCCCAAACATCAAAAATATTAACAACTAAAATAGGTTGCATGGGCATTTCGTTTCTTTTGGTAATACTACCTAGTTGTTGACACCTAACACACTTTTTAACAAATTCAGCGGCATCTTTAAAGATACTAGGCCAAAACAAACCACACATAAGAACCTTATGACCTGTCTTTTGGCCGCTGAAGTGACCTCCACATGCAAATGAGTGTGCATGAGTCAAAACCTCTTGAATTTCTTCTTCCGGAACACATCTTCTCACCAATTGATCCGGGCCCACTTTAAACAAATCCGGCTCATCCCAAATGTATTGCTTTGCTTGTGCCAAGAATTGTTGTTTCTTTCTCTTAGGCCAATGTTCCGGTATCTTACCTGCAGACAAGAAATTCACAAAATTTGCATACCAAGGAACAATAGAAATGGTTAGTAAATGTTCATCCGGAAACGTTTCATTGATCTCCTTGGTTGATCCATCATCCATTGATTGAATCCTTGACAAGTGGTCCGCTACCACGTTCTCACTTCCTTTCTTGTCTCGAATCTCCAAATCAAACTCTTGTAGTAGCAACACCCACCGAATTAGCCTTGGTTTTGCATCCTTTTTCTCCATCAAATGCTTCACCGCGCTATGATCTGTGTACACTATCACTTTGCTACCACAAATGTAAGAACGAAACTTGTCAAGTGCATAAACAACAGCAAGCAATTCTTTTTCGGTGGTTGTATAATTCAATTGGGCATCCGATAAAGTTTTGCTTGCATAATAAATCACAACGGGTTTCTTGTCTACCCGTTGCCCCAAAACAGCCCCGATTGCAAAATCACTTGCATCACACATAATTTCAAATGGCATGGACCAATTTGGTGATTGCAAAATGGGGGCTTCAACCAATTTCTCTTTCAAGGTTTCGAAAGCTTTTAAACACTCTTCATCAAAAACAAAAGGTACATCTTTTAGTAACAAATTACACAAAGGTTTTGTTATGACACTAAATCCTTTGATGAACCTTCTATAAAACCCGGCGTGTCCAAGAAAAGAACGGACACCCTTAACATTGGTTGGAGGGGGTAAAGTAGAAATCACTTTGATTTTGGCCCGGTCAACTTCCATGCCTTTATTTGAAATTACATGACCCAAAACCGTCCCCTCTTGAACCATGAAGTGGCTCTTTTCCCAACTTAAAACCAAATTTGTCTCAACACATCTTTTCAAAACTTTGGTAAGCTCATCAAGACAATTATCAAAGGTTTGACCAAAAATTGAAAAATCATCCATAAAGATTTCTAGTGATTCACCGACCATATCTGAAAAGATACTCATCATACACCTTTGAAAGGTGGCTGGAGCATTACACAAACCGAATGGCATTCGCCTAAAGGCAAAAGTCCCATAGGGGCATGTGAATGTGGTCTTGTGTTGGTCATCGGGATGGATAGCAATTTGATTATAACCTGAATAACCATCTAGAAAACAATAAAACTTCTGACCTGCAAGTTTTTCGATGATTTGATCAATGAATGGTAATGGGAAATGATCTTTTGAAGTAGCGGTATTCAATTTCCTGTAATCAATGCACACCCTCCACCCGGTGATGGGTCGGGTAGCAATTTGCTCACCACTATCTCCTTTCACCACTTGAATTCCGGCTTTCTTAGGTACCGTTTGTGTTGGACTCACCCATGTACTATCCGAAATTGGGTAAACAATTCCAGCATCCAACCATTTTAGCACCTCCTTCTTCACAACTTCACGCATATGAGGATTCAACCTTCTTTGAGCATCACGTGAAGGTTTTGCTTCAGAATCGGTGATTATCTTATGCATCACAATTGATGGACTAATACCTTTCAAGTCGGCAATTGTCCACCCAATGGCCGCGTTGTTTTCCTTGAGCACTTTTAGCAATGCCTTTTCTTGCACTTCTTCCAAATTTGATGCAATAATCACCGGTAAAGTTTGTTCTTCTCCCAAAAATGCATACTTCAAATGAGATGGGAGCTCTTTCAACTCAACTTGTGGTGGACTTTCAATGGAAGGCTTGAGATGAGTATCAATATGATCCGGTAGACTTTCCACCAAGTGAGTCCATGGTGGTCTACCTTCTTGAATTGCCATGATCTCCCAATCTTTCTCTTCCTTCTTCAATGTTTCACTATGCTCCACAATTAACCTGTCAACTAAAGCACAAGACTCCCGTGTGTCCTCCTCATTTTCATGAGAAATACACTCATCAATGACGTCCGCCATAAAGCATTCGTCACTAACTACGGGGTTAGGAACACTAGCAAAAACATTCAATCTAATCTTACGGTTGCCAAAGGTCATTTCAACCGTACCCCTTCTACAATCAATTAATGCATTAGCGGTGGCCAAAAAGGGTCTACCCAAGATAACGGTGGGTTGCCTAACATTACCGCTTGGTGCAAAATCAAGTACCAAAAAGTCTACGGGGTAGTAAAAATCCTCCACTTTAACTATGACATCTTGGACAATTCCCCTAGGGAGTTTGAGTGACAAATCAGCCATCACCAAGGTGGTGTCGACTTTTTCCAATGGTCCAAAGTCATATTGGTCATACAAAATACCCGGTAGGATACTCACACCCGCCCCAATATCCAAAAGTGACCTTTTCATCTTAAAATCACCAACTTGAATTGTAATCAAAGGTGCTCCTGGATCTTGGAGTTTGGGTGGGAGTATGCCCATCACAACGGCACTAACTTCCTCATTTAAAACAATTTTTTTTGGAAGCTTATGATGCCGTTTTTGGGTACACAAGTCCTTGAGGTATTTAGCATAAGCCGGAACTTGTTTGATTATGTCAATAAGAGGTATATTGATTTTCACTTGTTTAAAAATTTCCCACATTTCTTCCTCATGGGGACCTCTTTTCTTAAGTGTAGGCCTAAGTTTTGGATCAATCAAAGCCAAAGGGAAAGGAATGGTATTACCCTCCATATCCTTACCTTGTTTTTCAGAAAATTTTTCACTAGACCTATTGTTTTTTACCTCTTTAAAAGACACTTTTTTACTTGGTTTAGGCAAAACAAATTCCGGTTCATGCTCACTATCTTGGTCATCATCAACTTCCTCCACCACACCATCTACCAGTGATGATGAAGGTTCAACTTTATTATCATAAATCCTACCACTACGAAGAGTACTTACATTATTTATCTCCACATTCTTGATATTCTTTGAGCCGCTACTTTGGTGTTGTGGATTGATCTTTGTGTCACTTGGTAGCTTCCCCGGATCCTTTCTCAACGCAGCCACATCTTCCGCCAATTGACCAACTTGCTTTTGCAAACTTTCAACCGTTTTGTCCCGAATCTCATTCTTTCGATCCATTTCCTTCAAGTACTCCATAATCTCCCGGTTGATACCTCATTACCTCCCGAATTCCCACCTTGGTTATTACCTTGTTGATAGTTCCTTGGGTAGCCTCTATTGAACCCTTGATTTTGGCCACCTTGATAATTTCCTTGGTTGTAATTTCGGTTTTGGAACGGTTGAGATGGTGCTCCACTGGTTTGGTTGTTTCCTTGAAAGTTCGGGTTGAGTTGGTTTGATGAATTCCCATATCTAAGATTGGGATGGTTTCTCATTCCCGGATGATAAATGTTGGAGTTCATGTCAAATGGCCTCTTTTCTCCAAACACTTGATTCACCTCTTCAACTTCTTCCGGGAGTAATGGACATTGCAAAGCCGTATGCCCAAGCTCATCACAACTCTCACAAATCGGGTATTCTTGAGAAACTTGAGCAACACCCCTATTTTCAGCTTTCCCCAACTTGGCAAACTTTCGCTCCAATGCCTCAATTCGATCTTTTGTTGCTTGATCACTTGTTGATGATAATGAAGCAATTGGATGCCTTGCCCTCCTATTTGATTGAGCTTGTCTCTTTGAATTCACACTCATCTTCTCCAAGAATTCCCAATCAACATCTTCGGGATTTGTCAAGAAAGTACCATTGCTAATAGAATTCACATCTCTTTTCTCTTCCGGTAACAAACCATCATAGAAAGCCGTGATCAACTCCCATTTAGCAATCCCATGGTGTGGACAAGTTCTCAACAACTCATTAAACCTCTTAAATGACTCATGAAATGTTTCACCCGATTGTTGTTGAAAGGTTCTAATGGAGGTTCTTGCATCACTAGTCTTTTGCATTGTATAATACTCATCCAAGAATTGTTGTTGCATTTCAGCCCATGTAAAGATACTACCCGATGGCAAAGCTAAGAACCATTGCTTCGCTTTATCCTTCAAAGTGAACTGAAACAAAACTAGTTTAATCTCATCCGGTGAGAATCCTTGACCTCCAATGGTACCACAAATAGCCTCAAACTCTGACAAATGCAAATAAGGCTCCTCCGTTGCTTTTCCATAGAAACTCGGTAATATACTCAAACATTGAGGTCTTACCTCAAACGCTCTACCCCTCAACACCGGTGGTACTATAGGTGAAGCATTAACGGCGATGGTGGGTCGAAAATGACTATCAACTCCTTGTGGTGGAGGTTGATAGTTCATGTTTGGAGCAGCTCGATTACGTGGTAGGTAAATTGGGTGGTTTCCATGACGGTTGTGGTTTGGTGGTCCTTGAGGAAATCTTTGGTTAATTGGAGGTTGGTTAAATTGCGGGTATTGGCGGTTTGGTGGTTGAACATAATCCTCCCCATCATTCCATTCATACCCATCCGAATGGTCATCAAACCTCCTATCATCCCAATTAGCAACTCGATCATACACATCCTCCCTATACCGTGATCTATCTCCAACATAGGTTGGTGTTCCAAATCGGTGAGGAGTTGTAAAACCACTCCTCTCGGATCGGGGTGGTTGTTGATATTGGTCTTGATGTTGGTAGTTTGGTTCAAAGTTGGGTTCATGTTGAATTCCGGCGGGTTGGGTCTTTGGTGGAATGTTTCTTTGTGAATTACCGGGGTCACTCATAGTTGCACGGTGAAGTACTCGGTTTCTCCTAGCTGTTTTCTCAATTTCCGGATCAAACAACAACGGTGACTTCTTCTTTGAATACCTCGTATGCATATACAAACAACCTGTAGCCTACACACAATGAACACACCTAGCGTAAAACTGAAATACAAGAATAAAAAGGAAATAACCAAACTAACAACTAAAACTAGACTACTTCTTTTTGAATTTTTTTTTTTCTGAAAATTTTAACAAATTACAAACAAACTTTAACACTTTGCACACCGATTCCCCGGCAGCGGCGCCAAAATTTGATCGATGTCGTTGGACCGATCAAAAATATAAACTAAATACCACTAATTAGTTAGGGTAAGTCGAATATCGTTCCACAGGGAATCACGGGAAAGTGTTAAACAAGTTTACAAAATTAATTAATCTAGGCATAAACTTAAAATCGATTGATTGATTGATTTAGTTAAAACTAAAAATGATTATTGACTTAACACAATAATTCAATTAAACAAAATAGACCATTCTCATGCTCCCAATTATGTTTTCAAATATGTAATCTAACTTATACTCATTGGAAACCACATAGACATAATTCGTTATAACGTTTGGATTGAATGAATTCAAGAACTAGACTAATCGATTGTGATGATTCACGATAACGAAAACCGGGGAATTGACACAACTAGACTTCTAATTCATTAAAATAAACTATGAGTTCATAAGAAATTCATTCAATAATCAATGATCAATTAACAAGTTAAAACCAAACGATAGATGAATTTCATTCAAGTCATGAACAAATAATCATTCAAACAATCCAAACAACATTAGATGTAAAAGACTAATAAAGGATTAAACATCTAATCCAACATGAGTATGAGAAAGATTGAACATAAATGGCTTACATAATTGTTCACATGAGAATGATCAATAGAAAACCTAGCCTATCATCTTCATCATTGAATCTTCACTTTGAATTGTCATCTTCATGAATTGGTGATTTGATGATGATTTTGGGGTCTTCTCTATGTTAGGAACTGTTATTGTGAGTGAATTTGATGAATGGTAACTTCCCAAGTCGTCAATTGAATTGTATATAACTGAAAGTTAATTAAAACCATAAAAATCGGGTTTCTGATCTGCAACTGGCGTAACCTACTACCCCCCTGGGCGTAAGTTACGCCCCTTGGATTTTCAACTGGCGTAACCTACTGCCAAGTCTGGCGTAAGTTACGCCCTTTGTAATTTCAGAATTCCAGATTTTTGCTTCTTGGTTCCTTGACTCGTTTCTTGATTCAATTAGCTCCATTTCATCACCTAGTGCCTGAAACACTTAACAAACATAAGGGTACCCCTAATCGTCTATTAAGCTTCACAAAACAACTTGATTTTACATCTTAAAATTATGCATTCTAGGCGTTTATCAAAATTCACCAATCGTCCTTTCGTATTAAAAAGACTGGAATACCCTGCACGTGAATGGCACGTGAGGCGCTTAACGGAAGAGAGATGACGGTCAAATAGTCAAAGGACCAAATAGGGACCTTATCTTCTTATAAAGGATTGACCTTGAGGTTTCGGATCTCCAGGGATGAAACTTGATTATTTGGGTAAACTACATGGACGATTTAGGTCAATAACTCTCACTATAATTTTCCATATAAAATACCCAAATAAAATCCCTAAATCAACATATCTTCACTTTCTCATTCTTTTTCTCTATGTCTCTCTAGATGTGTGCAAGTGTTGACTTAAGGTTACCATACAATGACCGAGTACATCAAAGAGTTCCTGGGTCACCGTCGCCGCATAGCCACCACCTTTAAATTCCGGAAACCACTAACAAGATCCAGCTACCATCATGGAGATCCGGCCACCACTGCTAACATCCCCAGGCACAACTACCACGAGAACGATCCGACCAAATTTTCTTCTTATTTGTTGGTGTGAATCAGGGAACACAACCCTTCGATATCTATTCTATCTATTCAGTTGACTCACCGTCGATATCTATTTACGAACAGAATAAATCCGGCGAAACACCGTCGGGCCATCCACTATTTGGGTTTCTTCTCTTGTATTCTATAAATCTAGCAACAAAACATCACTATATTGACCATCAATTTCATATTCTTGAGTCGAAATATAAAACTTTTGTATTTACTTTTCTTATAAAATTGGTGATTTTTACAAGGTCTACAAAGTTTCTATTGTAAAGTTTCTACCTTTTTACTATCAAAAGTTGTAAATACATCTATTACATCTAGATCCAAAGTTATTTGTGTTTTTGTAAACAAAATGTCTATTTTTTTGATGATTTAGTAACTTTTCTCAAACTTTCTTACCAAATGGGTCACATACTTATAGTCCATTTTTTTAAACTGTATGCTTGATATTGTTTTTCTATAGTGATAAGAAACACAAAAGTACAACCAGATTTCTAAAACTAACCACGATTTTTATGAAAAGCGTTTTGAGAGTTCTTAGGGCAGAAACACACAAATGACAGAAACACACAAATGATAGAAACACACAAATGACCGAAAACACACAAATGACCAGAAACACACAAATAACCAGAAACGCGCAAATGACCATAAACACGCAAATGACCAGAAACGCGCAAATGACCAGAAACACGCAAAACATCAGAAGCACACAAATCATCATAAACACACAAAATGGTCAAAACTCTCAAAATGGTCAAAACTTTCAAAATGGTCAAAACTCACAAAAGGGTCAAACATGCAAAACTTGTGAACGTTATACAAACCTCATAAGCTTGGAGACTTCTTGATACTTGTGGATAATCTACCCGCCTCTATTACCTGTTTAGTAATCAGACGAACACCATGTGAGTTTCGTAGTCCCCTTTTTACACTTTTTCATGGGGCTGAAAGGATACAAACTATTTTTCTAATAAACTGTATTTATTGGAAACTATGCTATGATGATTTTGGAGAAACGTATATTGGATAAACATATGATTACTTTTATTGGATATATTTGGTAACTTATTTTGGCTACATATATGACTACCTAATTTGGAAACTCGTGTCTTTGTGTCTATCATCATTTATGGCTATTTGACTGTACTTTATGATGTGCACTGTGATACTTGACACTTGATACTTGATGCTTGTGTTGGAGTTTGAGATGCTTGATACTTGATACTTATGATGGAGCTGGAGGCACTTGACACTTGATACTTGATACTTATGTTGGAGTTTAAGATGCTTGATACTTGATACTTATGGTGGACTTGGAGACACCAGATACTAGATACTTGACACTTGATACTTATGATGGAGTTTGAGATGCTTGATACTTGATACTTATGGTGGAGTTGGAGACACCAGATACTTGATACTTGATGTTTACACCTTAGGCCTGGTATACCGTAAGTGCTGGTGGCATAGAGATACTTGATTCTTGCTATCATAAGTAAGTTGATAGCCATTTTGCTGTGTGGATCTTGATGATACTTCAACCTGGCACCGTACTTGATACTTGTTTACAAAACCTACGAACTCACCAACCATTGTGTTGACGCTTTTTAGTATCCTTTTAGGTTTGCAAGTTGAGAATGTTAGAAGTGGCTAAGGAGCATAGCATGGTGACTTGTAGCAAACCAGACTAGGGTTTTGGAGTTACATTAACTCATGTTTTGTTATGGTTGCTATGTAATTAGACTATGGCATTATGCCTATGAGTTATTCCCCTGCGTGGATGTTTATCTATGTTTTATTTGAATCTTAAATCTATGTTGGATATTTGTGTTTGGATTTTGTGAAATGCATGTTATTTAAGTATTCATGTAGTTACTCTACGTAATATCCATGACGTGTGTACTATGCGTCACATCCCGAGTTTTCCACCTTAGTTGGGGTGTGACATAATTCAATGGCTAGGATTTGTCCCTTGGTTTCCATGGAAAAAACTAGACTCAAATGAACAAAACTCTAGTAAGGTATCTTCAAAATTTCGTAGCAATATATTCTTTTATAATTTTTAACGTAATTGTGATTTGATAAGGATATAATTGGTGAGATCAATATGCCATATGGCAATAAAAATTGTCTTATGTGTCACTTTATAATAACTCTAATTATATCCCGTGTCGTTTTAAAAATTATTCAGTCATGATTTAGTATATTGGTAGATACTTGAATGTACATATATTGTCTCTCCTATTACATAAAATGTATGAAATGGGCCTTGATTTTTAAAAATTTTAAGATTAACAAATTTATTATTATGCCCTTACTACACCCCCACCTCTATTTTTATTTTTGATAGGCAATGGTAAGATTTCACACAATTCCTCACGTATTTACAAAATGTTTATCATGAGATTACAATGTATAATCTTTAAGTTAAAAGGTTATTACAAGCCAAGGCTAGCTCGAGGGTTACACCACCTCTATTTACCCGTTTCCTTCATTTTTACGAGCTTTAGATGATCTTAACTACTAGCTAGAAACCATGAATGTGGAAAAAAAATTTTCTAGTGACATTTATACTAGTTGTCACGTTAGAAAAAAATACTATAGGACTATAGGAGATATGTCTACAATAGCATATTAAGAAAGTTGACTACAAACAATAGAAGAGTTCTTAGTTGAATGTGTAGAATTACAGATTTGGACTAAGTTTTAACATCTTTATCCCTTAATTTTAATGATCTGCATTTACGCATATATTTGAGTGTAAATGAAATTGTCACAAAAGGGGTTATGAGGAACCCCTCACTCAAGGGGAACCTCTCACTTCAAGGAGGACTCTACATGTCATGCATATAGCAAAAAGAGCTAGGGGTTCCAAGAACCTGTGACTCCCCATGGTCTAATATGTGTGTAATATAACATGAAGTCAATTTTTGATGATGTTAGCTGTCTACCTCCTCTGTTACTCATTTGAGTTAATTCTACGTAAGAATATATCGTATTCGCTATAGTGGCGCACACACATTAGCATATTCTCCAAAATTATGTTAGTTAAATACTAGTTGACGTATTTGTCTAATTCTGCTCATTTGATTTGAAATTAGATACTTGGAATTCAATTCTGTGTAGTAAAGTTGCTCGTTAATATTTCGTGAAAGCATTATGTTTTGGAATAAAATTGAAAGAACCATATCTATATAAGGTTTTGTCAACTAACGCAGCATGCATTATAGCATAATCTTTGAACTTCTAAGATTCAAGTTCATCTTAATTCCATCTTGTGCCTACTAAATCTAATTATTCTATCTCTAAGATTTGGCAATACTGTTTGGAATGGTAAAAAAGATTCAGTTTAATTGCCACTATTACTTGATTAGCATATTCGTGTTAATTAGTGCGGACATCAACAAATTTGCATCAATGTTGAAAATAACATGACCGTGGGGTACCACGTACTAGTCGGTAGTCAGGTGGTTGACTCGTGAAGGTACAAACCACGATCCCTGTGGTGACTAGTGACTAGTGGTGGAAAACCCATTGCTAATGATCTACGCATACTTTTCTAAAAGGGTATCAATATTGACTGAGATATAAATAAGGGTTAGGGACTTCTATCATATATTCATATTCTTGATACATAGAGGAAGTCTAGTTGTATTATTAGAAGTTGTCGGATGTCAGGGACTCGTACTCAGGAGGACTAATCTTAATCAGCGCCACATCAGCAAAAAACCATCCAAGGACTAATCCGCCTAAATCCAACCTTATACCCAGGACTAGTCTTGGACCCCCATGGGGACTAATGGGGAAGGACAAGTCCAACCCCGCGATGTTATATCGAGGACGAGTCTTGGACTAGTCTTGGACGAAGGCATAAGGCAACCTCTTATACCAAATTAAATTAGATGTGAATCATAAATACTTATTTTGTAAGGTAACATCATGGAAAATCATGATGATAACAACTAAGCACCCTGTAAGTATTTTTTCTATGGGTTGAACCTGCAGCATGTTTGCTGCTAAGGATAATCAGAAGATTTACGAAACTATAACTCCATTTCTAAAAATAAAAAATGCAGACGTATAGTTTATTGATCTCAGGCCCTCGATCAATACCTTCAGCATGCAGGCCCTCAGATTGGACTCTCTTTCTACATCTAATATGATATATATTTTTCCTACTTTCTGGATATACATTCCATATATCAAAATCAATGCCATCCTTCTCCCAAAAATGTGGATACTTGTTATGATCAGTAACCAAACGTATTAACCTACTCTGCAATGTAATTTTCTTTTTTCTAACCATATATATACAAGTGTGAATATAAATGTGTCTACCAAAGAGTCCAGTTAACTAAAATTGAGGAAGCAAAACTGATTTATATGCTTCCAAGAAAAAAGTACTTTGGACTGTACCATGCAATTTAACACCACCGAAACAATCCTAGATGGGTCATATTATTTCATTCAAAACTACTTGACCTTTCCTTTGCTAAAGAGATGGGGTTAACATAAATCACAATTAGATATGTAGCGAAGAGATTATATGTTTATAGGCATGATGTATCAAAAATAAGAAAAAGCAAGCTAAAAAGAGAGTGAAGAAAATATGTCTTGAAATGTATCCATATAATACATTCAAGAGAAAACAAAAGCAAGTTAAAAAGAAGAAAGGGATATAATTAAAGCCGAAACTTTTTCATGAAGGACACAGCTGATATGGCAAATTGGCAATATCCAACAATACTGGGGCACCATCGTACTGCGCTGCAACATCATGTAACCCACAACACCTCTCACTCATATCCAAATGAGCCGGGGACCTAGTCATCTAGTCGTGTCTCATCTATTCCTTCGATATGTCAGTTCTTCTTTCCTGGCGCTATTTGTTTGTAGCCTTATACAAAAGAGATGTCCCCTTCCAATTTTCCTTCCTATTTACTAATTATTACACAAACTAAGTATAAGTGTTCCCACATTATACTTAGTAAGGGTCCTAATTTTATTTTATTTTTACCTTCTACACATCATTTGTAGTCCCTTCAGCATTTATTGTTGGTATTCAACTAGTGAAAATTATGCTGATACTTGGAGAATTTGTTTATATCGTGTAAGGTGTAATCACTTTCTAGAAATGATAAATGGACCTTACACATCATATTCAATGTTCTTATTTTGGCTGGCAAACCATGAACCAGATTGATAGAGAATCCTAAATCGTGTTTATGTTTCATAAATATACGTACAGCATCAAAACTTTCTGGAGAAAGACATTAAAATCAAAACAATTTTAAAAAGAAAGTGATTAAACAAGAAGTGTACAGAGGAAATTTGAAGTTAGGCTGCACTGATAGCTGATATTGTAGAATCAAAATAAATCAAAACAATTTAAAAAGACAGAACTTTTGGATTACATATATAGTTGATACGTCAGCTTATTTTTAAGACATTCATTCATTCCATCTTACGGCCCGAGTGCCATATTTACAACATTGTGATTAATTGCATTGGCCCCTAAAGGGGAAGCCACTATTTGAAACAACCATGTTAACTACGTGGTAGGCTAATTGGGGATAAAGAAACAATCATCTATTTGGTTCGTCACAAGGTAAAGAGGAGATTGATTCTATAGTTTATTTTTCAATTTTTATGGTATGTCAATAAGAACAAAAATGTAACTTATGCTTGGGATGAGGGGATTAAAAATCCATTCCTTATAAAAATGTAGCTTATGCTTGGGATGAGGGGATTAAAAATCCATTCCTTATGGTGTACACTTTGATTTTCTGGTTGAATCTGATACAAATCAAATGGTTGTATCGAATGATAAGAACAATAAGAAAGATAGGCTGGTATTCGAGAACCAGTAAACTCCCAAATTAAACTAAACAAGAACAATAAATTTCTGATTAACATTCCACACTCTTCATAATACAATCATAAAGCCGTATATATAGATAACCTATAACTTGTTCCCTAAGATTTACCTAATTAAATAAGATCATAATAATACTTTCCTAACCCTAATAATAATAAATTTATATTATCTAATTATAAATAATATTGATCGTATCATTACTTCCCGCCGCAAAACACACCTTGTCCTCAAGGTGTGGCTTCAAAGAATGCTTCAAACGATTCCTGGATCCCATACCATTCTGGAACACCCCAAAACATGTCCAACAACAACCAGACCATATTGACTAATAACACTAGGTAAGTTAAGTGTTATAGAGTTGTCTCGACTATCTCCCTGGTCTCCACCACCGAGTTACTTATTGAAGCTATACAAAATTCTGGTCTTTATGGTCCTGTTTGTTCCATGTTGGCTTTTGCAACCATCAACGATTATCTCACCTCCCTATTGCACCCAACTGTTGATTCGTCCATATGGGTCATGTTTACCTACAACTGAATCTGAAACATATTCAATCTCCTTACTAACTGTAACTTGACGAGTATCATTCAGATCTATTACTACCTTATTCTCTGGTACCTTAGTGGTTCCATCCTCGGGCTCCTTGCTTCTATCTTCATGGTGTGATTGTGCTGATTTTGTACCCGTGTCTTCCACGATGTTGATTTTATGATCGGTTTGTTGGGTGGAATGTTTTTCACTAATAACACTTGTCTTCTCAACCACTTTGGTTTCACAACCATTAACAGATTGAGTACCTTCAACGCCAGCTGATGAGGGCCAGTCAAACACGTCGCAGCCCCTCGAAATCGCAAGCCCCCTTAATAATGTCATGATCTCATTGTGTTGCCTTGCACGCCGTTCCATATATTCATCATGTTTCCTACTAAATTCCCCCGTCTTTGCCTTGAATTCCTCCATCTTTGCTCTGAAATTCTACATCATTGCCATAAAAAAATAATAATTTTTGTGTTTCAGAATGAATAGTAAACGTGATGAACAATACCGAGTGAACAGTGTTTTCAAAAAAAAAAAAATTTCTTCTGAATATCACAGGTTCAAGATCGATGCTCTGATACCAATTGATACGAACCAATGGCTTGTATCAAATGATAAGAACAATAAGAAAGATAGGTTGGTATTCGAGAACCAGTAAACTCCCAAATTAAACTAAACAAGAACAATAAACTTCTGATTAATATTCCACACTCCTCATAATACAATCATAAAGCCGTATATATAGATAATCTATAACTTGTTCCCTAAGATTTACCTAATTAAATAAGATCCTAATAATACTTTCCTAAATAATAATACCCTAATAATAATAAATTTATATTATCTAATTATAAATAATATTGATCGTATTAGAATCCTTATTCAACCAGTTATGTTTAATAAAATTAAGTAGTTGAAGAAAAAATGTGTTTTGGTTATGTTGGGTAACTTCTGTTATGAGTGAAGAACAATATACTTACTGCGAGACGTAGTTGTAGCTACTGGGAATAATTTACCAAATACCGTCAAAATCGGAGTATGTAAGGGTTGAGATGTAGACAATCGTATCTTCCACCTATCTCACAACAATGACAATTGAAACTCAATGCCTTGTAGCCTTTGCAGCCTCGCAGGTAGTTATCACCATTTCATGATTAGAAAGCCTTATCATTTCAATCCAAGTTGAACAACTTAAGCCTACATCTTAAGAACCCAGTGAAGACACCAAATACCAAACTTCAATGGGTCTTAAGTTTACTTTTTTAAGCAATTAGGTCTAATAACTTAGGCACAGGATATTGGGAGCCCAGTAAAGAGACATCCATATACATTTATTGGGCTGATAGATGTTTTCCCTTTTGTAGCTGTAATTCTTTTTGGACATTGTTGCATCCTATGATTTATCATCAGAAAATTAGCCATGATGATATACACTTTCTTTGCAATTGTAGATTATTGTTTTAGTGTGAATGAAGATTGTATCTTAGTTCAAATCCTGCTAGGTATAATTTTAATGGTGCCAAGAGCTCGGAAACCACCATGGGTACTCCGGTTTAGCTGTGTATATCTATGTCAAAAGACTCGTGTTTCAAAGATAACGTGAATAGAGAACCTCATCCCTTCAAATAATCCTTTTATCGGCATGTCTTCAATTCTTAGAAATAGAAAATGGACAACTTGCTCGTGGCATGTGACATTACAGCGACAATCAAGCACATCAACAGGTGAATATATCATTTCCGAGATAAGTCGTTTATATGTGATGGTCAGTTAATCAACTCTCTTCTTTTTTGACACTTTGAATGTTGGCTATTCTTAGCTTCAAGGTTCAACAAAATCCATATTTGATGTCTTGACACCTTTCTTCTTTTTTTGGGTTTTTTTTGTTTCTTTTGGCAAAGTAATATCTTGGCACTTGTAGTACAAAAGATGCGCAATTGCAACTCATCAAAATTTCAGTGCATGTCTTAGCCTGGATAATGGAACCAATGGATAGAAATGAATCAGATCTCAACTTTGGATTGCATCATTATTTGGCATCGGATTAGAAAAGCTTCAAACCATAATTTACAAGCAATTGCTAATGAAACAACTAAAATTTACAATAATTACCAGCCAAACCAATCGTTGCATCACTGGTTAGTCCCAATAAGAATCTACAACTCTCGATCTCTCACACTCATGTTCTTTACAAGATCATACAACTTGAACCAAACACATTTAAACAGCTATTTAACATCGATGATTTGTCAAATGCTTTACATAATTTACCCTCCGTTGACCATGATGGACTGAAAAGGCACCCTTTTAATATGCACAAATGTCGAGGACTCATTGTTCATGGGTTGTTTCCATGGTTCTCCATCCATCTGCATAAAAGCTTCTTTCCATGCTCCACCCCTCAATTCATACCGAATTTCTGTAGCCTGGAAAAGAAAAAAGTATTATATGGATTCCAAGTTTCCAACTTGGCGCTTTTGCAAGCGAAAATAATACAAAACTTAGGTTGTGTTTGATAATGCAGAATGATTTAGTGCTGAATGATTTTTTAGCCTGAATGGTTCAAAGACACAGAATGAACTTGATTCTGAATGAAAATAATATGTTTGATTTCTAGTCTGAATGTATACTCTGAATAATGAAAAATTACAAGTTTAACCTTACGGAAAAGATTTTTGATTAATCAAACATGGCCTAACTTTTGTTTTTAGTTGCAAGCATTGCATATAAAAATATAAAAAAGATAATAAAAACATTGAATATAATAATTATCTTAAAACATTAAAAAAAAATAAAAAATGTTCATATATTTTAATGGCCAAGAGAATGTCATCATCATCATCTCTCCTTCCTCATCTTTTCTGACCACAATCACTATTCACCACCACCACATTTTTCCACCTTCACCATTAAGAACTTCCATTAAACCCCATCAAATTTCACTCTGAGAATCCATTTTTATTCACAAATTCAAACAACCACCTTTCTTATCATGTGTCACAACAACAAAAGCTCTAACAGAAATACAGAATCATCATCTACATTTGATTCCACTAAATCACGTGACTTGGAAGGCAATAATGGAACTTGATGTTCTTGTTTTTAATAGGAGACCACCATTTAAAACATACATAAGAAAAGAATGAAAAAAGTAGGAGAGGAAAAAATAAATAAAAAGAGATTATGACAGATATCTATGCCATAGAATTAGTAGAAAAAAAAGAAGCAAAAATAAGGTAGATGGGGAGAGAAACGGCAGAAATAGATTGGGATGAAAAAGGGAGTAGAAGGGTATTTGAGTAAGAAGTGGATAATGAATGGTTAAGAGAGCATCTAAAGGTGAAATGGTTCAGAGTTTTTTTTCTCTCGTTCAGTATTCAGAACAACATAACAAACAATTAGGATGCTGACCGATTCAGCACCAAGTGCTGAACCATCCCATTCAGTGAAAATCAAACAGAGCCTTAGACATGTTAAATACCTGTGCAAGGTGTTTGGCTGAAATAAGATCAGCCATTACAAATGATGCATGCCATCCATGTTTGAACCCAAAAACTTCTAAGAGCCCATCATCTGCTTTAGCCTCAACAAACCCTTTCTGCATTTAGAGCGATAGCTATTTAAGGTGTTACACAGAACGATGATGGAGAAAAGAAATGGAACAATATAGTAGTCACTTATTATATATCTATTGAGAAAGTAAATACATTAAAACGATGTTCTTTGTCCTAACTTTCGTTACTACTTTCTAATGATATTGGGTCCATAAAGTTACATCTTGCTTGATGTTTAAAATGGTCATGAAGGCAGCTTCATTGTTGAAAAAGATTACAATAAAGCTTTCATCTTGGTAAGATATACGAGTACAAAGATTCATGGGGAGACCAATTGGGAGAGTGACTGAATCGGTGAAAGTTAGAACTCGCTTGGGGAATGAGAATTATGAAGGGCAGCAACATTAGTCAGAGAGACATTAGGGGAAACGAAGAACTGTTTAGGTGTTGATGTACCCACAAACCTTTATAGCATCTTAAATAGAATGGAGTATGTAAAGTTAACTTTGACAGGTAATGGGCTTTAGAGTTATAATTGTTACAATGGCTTCTTGTATAAATGAAAATATAAATTCTCCATACTTTATATATACAGAGGTAACTTGATTTATGCCTTTTTTTAAGCTTTCTAAAATCCCCATTCATCTTTTACGGGATACACTAATAATATATTTATATTTATATCTTTGTTAGGTTACTTTATAACTATGTTTATATTTATATCTTCGTTTAAACAATTTTAAATATTTTAATATTTTTTTGTTTATGTTATTTTTTTTCCTCTAAAATAACATATATTTTTATTAAAATATTAGATATTTGCTTTTTCGGAAATACTTAAAACAAAATTAATTCAAAGGCTCGCGTTTTACGCGGGATCTAAAACTAGTTATATATCTATTGAGAAAGTAAATACATTAAAACGATGTTTTTTGTCCTAACTTCCGTTACTACTTACTAATGATATTGGGTACATAATGTAGCAAGACTCCAAATCCAGTTGTGACATTATTCGACTAACAAACGTTACCTTTTCTAAATACTCTGGCTTCAATTTACCCCATGGATTCCTTCCACTTGCATAGCTACGAAGATTTAAAGCCACTATCGACCTAACACTGGAAAATAAACATGTCAGATAAGAGAAATATGCCTGGCCAGGCACCCATTAAAGAGTTAACACGTCGATAATACCTATATAGGCATACTATTGTAAATTCAAAATATAACTATATGATATTGCATTAATTTCATAAACTTCTCTAATTGTTTGTGTAGAACGTTATGATAGGCATCTGCAGATAATGATACATTTTCCAGACTACTTGTTAAGTCAAACGTCGCAACTTTCAAAGACAGGGTACATTATTAGAATTCAAATTATGTAACAAGGTGCCAAAATGATTGAGAGTACCAACTCCAGTAGTTAATAGCAAATATTCAAATAAGAATGAACTTTTTATATATTTCAACTAGCACAAAAATACTAATGATGAATTATAATGGAATAACCTTACCTCGATGGGATAGTAACTGGCTCCCACTTGGTGCTGTTGAGCTTTTTAACATGCAGCTTCAGGATGTTATTTAGTCCCCTGCATTCATCACAGTGTTAATAGCGAGTTAAACGGTATTACTCTATTTAGAATCAAACCTAAAGGTAGCAATTAGGACCATTTTACAATGAATGTGTATAATTGGGCTACGTTTTGAACAAACGGGTTAAATTGGGTTAAAAGTTAGACTTTAAGGTAATCTTAATGCACCAAGGTTCTTCACAAGGATCCAGTAGAACATTCTTTGTTTGCAATACATCAGTGTAAAATTACTTTTCTTTAAGGTAATATAAGTTGATACCTACAGTTTGTGCTCAAAAGAAGATTTAACCAAAGATTACCAATAATATGTCCAAACTAAAATATGGGACTTCCAGAACATTCAATTTGAGAAACTCTTACCTCAAACCTGGATCAGATATACAAGGCGTAAAAAACCACCCTTGTTTGCAGCTATAACTCGAGTAAATTATCTGCAATCGGGAATTAGTCGACAAATATATTAGACCCCCAAAACTGATTAACTCTTAACCACCTATGTTCTAACTATATACTTTAATAAAAGTGGAAACATGGGCAGGGTGGGTGGGTCAGGTGAAGGCTCAAAATGAGAATTCTTTGGTACAAGTTGGGTTGACCTCAAACATTATAAACCATGTGGCCATTTCGTTTTAGGTTATTTTTTTATTTCACAGTTAGCCCGTTAAAGATATAACATAACCTGATCTGATCTATTTATAATGGGTTAGAATTGTCACCTTAACTTGATTTTAATTTAAAAGAAGCTCATATTCAAAGGATATTTAGTAAGGTATGAGATTCTACGATTTACAGATCAAAGATCAGACCTTGTTTGAGATAGGACCTTGTGCAAGGTAAGGTTTCTCATTCCTTAGGTGATGAAAACCATAAGCCACTTGCGCATCCATTCCTACATTGATTAGAATAGATATAAACCAAAACAAAAGGTTACAGTCTGTACTTCCATAAACTTTATCGTGCATACAAAGAAAAAGGCTGACACTATATACAAGAATAATTTAGACACAGTCATTAACATTAATAGCATTACCTATGCTGAAATAATTATAGAAGACTCCTCGGTAGCACGAGACTTTTTCAGGCCATCCTTCCATTTTTAAATCCTGCAAATAAGTGCACGGAACATCGATTATTACAATACAACTAACAAGAACTATAAGAGAAGCAAAAATTGTCAACAACATATCTCTAAGCTAAGGGTACAATTCCCACCTGATCAAGAACAACTTCTTCAGTTTGTTTCAAGGAATAAGGAGTCTCCATCTCTGGCCCCGCAGGCATTGATATTACAAGATCCCAACTATTTATTTCATACAAGAAAGCATAAGTACATAATCAACTAGATAAAACCAAATTCAGAGCCATTTCTAACATAAAGCAAAAAAGTATTATATTTGTACTTGACACCTACGGAACAGCTTATGAACATAAAAATCTATACTAACTCACCTGTCCAGGCGACTAGTTGGAGCATGAATAGCCTTATCAATAGTCTTTTTTATAGCAGATTTCCAACTAAAAGGAAACGAACCACCCTGAAAATAAGTACAAACCCATATGAAGAACCTGGCCCATATCAGAAAATCTGTTAGTAGATAGACATTCTTAAAATTACCCAACCAAAACTTCTGGACAAGTCATTTCCTGTACCAAGAGGTACAACGGCAGTCGGTGGGACAGGGTCCCGACCCGCTTTATGGAGCTCTCCTAGGCATCCAAGAACCCATCCTACGGTTCCATCACCTCCTGCAACCTATCAAATAATAACCAACTTAACTTCTTTTATAAGTCATATAACAATAACTGACTAGTGACTGCATGATATCTTTTTATGTTGACATTATATTACACGTACCACAATCCTCAATCTTTCGCGGGTTTCCTTGGCACATACATCACCAAGACTAGCAAACTTCTCAAGGCAACCCAACCCGTATTCAATAAACTCATGAGGCTTCACCGTTAAAAGGTCAATCACCTAAAACCATAAGAAACTTAATATTAATAAAACACATACAAGTATATACAAGCCTTTGGCCTAACAGTATTTAAGGTGGCCCATTAACCAATAGATTTTGGGTATGGGTCGATTATTTGATATTTGTCTTTCATAAAAATAATAAATAAAAAAATGTAGTGAACTTTCACTTAGCCAATAAGTTTTTGGTCTAGTGGTCCAAGACTCCAAGGGGAGGTTGGAGGCTTTGCCCCTCTATAGGTCGCCTTAAATTACTAACCTGGAATAAAATAACTACTAACAAGTAACATTTTGCCGTTAAAAAAAAATCGTGAACTTTCACTCATATCAATCCCAATCTTATCCCATCTAAATTCAACCAAACCTCACATATAAATATACACACGAAACACCACAAATCAACATAAATATCTCTAACTTTTACACTATCAAAACCAACATTAATAATGCTTTAAAAAAACTTCAAAAAGATAAGCACCTAAAAGCCCAAAAAGAAAACTAACAAAAGGGTTTACTATAACAACTATATATGACAAGAAATTAACAAACTTTACACATATTTCTTATAGAACAAAAAATAAAATCAAAAAGGCTAAACAAATCTTGAAACCTGTTCTTGGCCCATTAAATCTTGCAATCTAGCTTTAAGATGAGGCCCAAATCTTCCACCACTTTTGGAATTAATAAAAACAACAACTGGGGATTCAGGAACATCAGTGACAGACAAAGATTTGTCAAAATGAGGTTTTCCAGCATCAATATCTTTAGAAGAAACAGAATCTCTAATGGCGAAACGTAAGTATTCTGGGATAGTTATTTTTTGTCTTAACTCTTCTTTAGAGATCTGTATGCCGGATAATGATGACCACCCTTTTATTGATTCTATTACTGATGATCTAACGGCTACTTTATTCATCGCCGGTGATGGCCCAGATGATGATGATTCCATCTTTTTTTTATTGACAAACAACAGTGGAGCAAGATGAAAGGAAAAAGAATATATTCTTGTTTTGAAACACAAGTTGTTTACTTTTTATTTTATTTTTTTTGTGAAATTTGACTTGTGTTTTATTCTTGAGAGAGAGTGTGTGTATATATATGTGTGTATATATATGTGTGTATGAATGTGTATGTATGTATATGTGTGTGAGAGAGAGATGGGGTCGACGATGGGGGGTTTGCGAAATCCGGTGGAAGGTGGTGATTTGGAAAGTTTTGGTTGGCTTTTGTTTCAAACAAAGTTGGCTTTACTCTTTTTTTCTTTTTCTTTTTTTTTTCTTTTAACCGCAATTCTGTTAATTATTGTTTCAAATAATTCTAAACTCACGAATAACATAATCATAGTTGTGTATAACGTCCCAATTCAAGCCAGAATAACAATAACATAACAATTCAATATCAAATAATAAACAAATACGGACAAAATAGCAAAAATAAAACTAAAGTGGTATAAAGAAAACCGTATGTTTTTATTTAGAAATTTATTAAACTTGATTTGTTTATGAAAGATAAGAAAAAAAAGAATAATATGAATGAAAATGATTAATAAAAGTTAGGTTGTATATATAATAACTTTTAAAAAAAGATAGTTGAATGTTAATTGTATATATAATAATTTATTGAGAGAGTTTTAATCGTAGTTACAACTGTTTTTATCCTTCTTTAGAATGAAGACAATTTAGAAGAAAGGAATAGAAAGTTTCTCTTTCACATCCAATATGGTAAATAAGACAAAAGCGTCTGTTGCAAGTACTTCTAGCCAATAAAAATTCGACAACCACCATCATATCACCATCAACTCACGGATCTTTTGCCCTATGTCTTCTATTTTATAAGTTAACACATTCTCTCACAGTTGGTGTGTTTGTCACAAAAGAAAGTGTGTTCCTTCTTATTTACACTTGTTGTAATTTATTGTTCTAAGTTTATAATTAGTCTTAAACTTAACAATTGTAATTTCATTTACATGCTTGTAAGTCAAGTTGTAATATCGACCGTTTATTCACTGTTTAGTCAATGATACATATGATTAGACTTGCATAGATTATATGTTCTTAAATTTTTACTCTTGTTCCTTATTTAATATTTCTTAATCACTTGTCTAGTTAATTAATATAAGATTGACAAACTTGTGGACTGTCAATATATCAAAGGTAAATATCAAAATAATAAATAACAAAAGATAAAAAATAACAAAACATGAACAAAATAAGTTTAAAAGAATAAACCCGTTAGTAGTATAAGAAAAAGTCATAATCAAACTACAATTGATAGCAAACTAAATTAAAAGAAATAACAAATAACAACAGCATAACAATTCAATATCAAATAATAAACAAACATGATAAAATACCAAAACTATAATTAAAGTGATATAAAAAAATCGTTTTTTTTTTTTTTTTGACAAATTTACTGACATTGATTTGTTTATTATAGATAGCAAGGAGAGGAATAATATGAGTGAATTAATGATTAATAAAAGTTTAGGTTGTATATATATAATAATTTATCTATTGAGAGAGTTTTAATGATATTATATATTTTTAAAATTTAAAAAGTTTTGATCCGATAGAAAAAGATTTACAATAGACTTTTAAATATAATTATCTATTTAATAAGCAAATAAAAAAAATCTATAAAAAAAAAAAGAGAGAGCTCTAAAGTAATTAAAAGAGAGTTTTAGGTCTAAAAAGAAGTTTAAGAGGTGTCAAATGCCAAGTGTACTCCCAACCTGCTATTCTTGTTTAAATATACATAGTTGGGGATTTAATCTCTCTTATATCTTTCAGTCAAATGTTGGTCACGGGTTCGAAACCTTTCAAATACATATTGGGAAGTCCTTGCCAATGAGATAAGACATAGGGGTTTTCTCTAACATTTAGCTATCTAGTTTTCCCTTGAACCGTAGTGGGACTTCCACCGCCAGTCATACCCTCAAATTAATTGTGCTGGTGACGTGGTCAATCTATACTGGACGATAAAGAGGCAATGCACTGAGTCCAATCACCATTATTATTCAAATATATATATATACATTTTATTAACAAATGATATAAATCTGAAAAAATGATCAAACTAAAGTTTTCTAGACCATTTCCTTCAATATCTTCAAGATGTATTTTAGTTATCTCAAATTACAACAAAATTAACCAATTCTTGCATAAATAGACTATTGGATAGATGAGATGTAGATAGTTTTATTTACCCCCAAGCTAAAAAGAACTGCTTGCATAAAAACCGATCAAACGGATTCATTTTTAAACTTTTCATTTGTTTCATTAAAATTACAAGTATTCTTTATTTTCTAAATAATTGGAAATAAAAAATTAGTAAACTATTCTAAAACAAAACGCAACTAGCCTTTACAGAAAAATGGTTTCAGAATATAGATTATTTTGTATAATCATTAAATATAAAAGAATTAAAAGTTTGTGGCAAACGTGAAATAATTTTTTGGCTAAAACATAGCTTAAAAATGTGTGGTAAAAACATCAAAAAATCACTGTAATTAAGGCTACTTCAGTCGTTTTATATAAAAAATATATGTTTAAATACAAATTCTGGTTTATAACTAATTAACTATTATTCTTAGGCAAAGTGACAAATAAATAAACTGATGTATGCATTTAATTGAAATCTACTTGAAAAGCATTGTGCCAGATGGACCAGTTTGCCATACTTCAAGACATAAAAACATTACCGTCGGTGTGGTTCCGGTGGGAACCGTTCCACAATGGGAGAATTTTTTTTTTTTTAACTGCGAATAGTATCACTCACCGCAGCACCTTTTGCAATCGGTGGCAGCAACGCGATCATCCTCTAATGCCTTCCAGAAGGAAGCCCAAATAAATTGGGAAAATCCCCTGTTTGTGGGAATCGAACCAGTGATGTCCTAGCCATCCAAAGGTTCTATCCAACCCTGATGACCACTACGCTGTGAAGCCGTGGTCCACAATGGGAGGATTTATCTACCATACATGATACATTATAATCTTACGACATAAATATATCGAATGACCTCTTCAATTAACGAGCATGAAATTTTAATAACACTCATATATTATTTATAATTTATGAATGTACGCTTTTTGTGATAAAATCTTTTGAATAAATTAGATGAACATAAAATGATTTGTGGAAGATAGAAAAAAAATGAATTGTTGAAATTTGAGGAGAGAGAAATGATATTATAATTATTTTAAGTAAATATACAATAGATATGATGAATATTTTGGTGAAGTAAATGTTGAAGCTTAAAATTTTAGATAGAGGCTATTTGCTTTATAAGATAATATAGAAGTATAGATAACATTGTACAAAATTAATAAAACATATCTAATATATATATATATATATATATACGAGAGATAGTGCCCGCGCGTTGCGGAGGTGAGATGGTGGAGGTAATAGGTCAAGTCACAGAGTATGATAGTCAAATGCCTTAGCTATACAGACTCACACCTCAATTAAGTATTTGAACTACCTAAATTACCCTTCTTATTTATTCACTAATTTAAACATCTATACCTAATATACCTATAATACTCTTAAATCTCAACCACTCATTTTTTTTTCTTTTTTGAAATCTCAACCACTCATTTTTTTCTCTCTTCCATAAATTATTTTTTCTTCTAATTCATTGAAAATCTTTTATCTCAAAACTATATATGAGTGGTTGAGATTTTAAAAGAGGAAAAAAAAAATAAGTAGTTGTGATTTAAGGGTATTATAGGTATATTAGGTAGAGATGTTTAAATTATTGAATAAATAAGAAAGGCAATTTAGGTAATTCAAATACTTAATTGAGAATTTAAAAAAAAAGAAGAAAAATATTTTATAAGATAGTATTAGATATATCATGTGTTATAGTATTCTATCATTTTTCTTTTGGAATAAAGTGGCATCCAAAATATTATTTTAGTATTACTTCAGCTTTCATAATATTATTATTTTCAGATCACGCCTAAATGGATGAATATAAAAAGTCACTTTTTAATTTCTATACTTTAATAAATTCCGTAAATAATTTTATGATTCATAGACTTGAATTGTCCATGCCAAAAAATCAGCTTTCGTTCTTAAGTTTGCAAAACTTCTAACGAAAATTTTTATAAGTGGATAAGGTTCATATATATCTAACACTTAGACCATTCATAACCATTCAATCTTTCACCTACACTTTTTCCTGCTACATCAGCATCACCTTCTCACCTCTTTCACCTTCTATTTTTCTCCTTAACCATTCACCTATTATTTGGTCCCCGCCTTTTTTTAAATTGTGAACTTGTAAAAGATTCTCATTGACCCACTAATTTGTCATCTTCTAGTAGGTGAATGAATTAGCCTAGCCATCTTCACCTTCATATTTAACCTATATGCCATAAAGCTTTTACCTCTTAACCTACCTATTTCACCTTTAGTTTTCACCTACTCTTAAGAATGGTCTTAGAAAAAGAAGTTGTTATCTCTCATTTATTAACTCCCTTGGAAGCCTTCCACGTGAATGTAATTTAAAAGGGGTGAATAAATTATATCAATTTTTAACTTTTTTTGCAAGTATATTTTAGAAACAAAACTTGATTACTTGGTTTGTGCAAAACAATATCAATGTGTAAATTTTATATCAAATATACTCAAATGAAAAGTTAGAATTAGAGTCAGAGAATATATCACCAATCAAGAGAACACCACGATGTATAGTGGTTCAAGTGAATGTTAATGAATTCACCGTAATCCACTCCTTGATTCACGAATCCAAATTACAATTTTGCACTTCAAGATTACAAAAGTACCTAAACACTAGAAAAACACCACTTCAAGAGCATACCCATCAATCACACTCACTATGTTGAGATAAGGTTATGAAACTAGTTTCAAGTCTTGGGAATGTGTAACGAAGTCACAACACAAAATGGCTGATCAAAACCTAGCGACCATCGGCCAGTGACTGTGGAGATCCACACAGCCATCGAGACATTTTTCAACTAATGCTACATCAAAACTCAAACTTCACGTTTTCATCATTTTTTGTCCAGAAATTAAGTATGTATGCATGCCTAAATCATCTTTTATTTTATTTTACAACCATTATATGTATTTTTAATCATTATCAAAACAACGAAAACGTTTTAATTAACCATAAAATGCCTAAAATGCACTAACAAACTGCAGTTGAGGTTTCATAAATTTAAGAACAAAACCGAACATTTTGTAAACAACAACGACAACGCTAAATTTCTTTAACTATTGTTTGTTTAGTAAAAGGTTACAAAATTATAGATACAAACTTTTATTTAGACTAATGTTAGAAATCCAAAATAGTGATAAATTGTAATTTAAGTTATAGGACTTACTTGTTGTTAAGTCATAGGCTTATGATTACTAAGGTTGAGGGGCTAATTGTGATAATTAGCATAATTGTTTAGATTAGCCTATAAATACCCCTCATCACCTTAGAAATCATAACCCTACACACATCCTTGATTCATTTTACACACACTTAATACCATTTCACCTCTAATTCTCTCTCAATACACACACAAACACCAAGAACACACACACTAACCAAACACCTTGATTCCGCCATTGTTAATGTGAATTCGATGATATAAATCATGTTATTACATGTGGTATCAGAGCATAATATCGTTTTGATATCGATCCATAACCGAATTCAATCACAATTTATCAAAAAATCAAAATTATTTTTGTTTTTTGTTCGTCATTTTTCGTCACTGAAATTTCAAAATTCACCTCACAATTCACATAAAATCACAAATGTTTGTTCACCATTAGATTCGTGATAGTTGATAACACAATCCTTTCAAGTTTCAAGTTCTAATTCGATCTGGATCACGAGTTCGAATTTTGAGTTTTTTGGCGCTAAAATTTGGGATTTGATTCTGTTATGTTTTGTGTTGATATTTGTTAATCGGATCATAGCTAAAGTGATTTCAAACTGTTTGCAAGTGGTTTCATGTTCTAATTCCCAGAAAATCAAAAGATATTGAAGTTTTTCAAGTTCATCAATGGAGTTTTATGTTGAAACTGAACTGATGAAGAAGACGACTCAAGGACGATCTTGCAAAGATCGTTTCAGTCTTCATACTTGTTTTTCACATTTCAGTGTTGTGGCTTGTAGGACGATCCTCATAAGATCGTTCTGACAAGTGTGGTTGTGTTGTGAAGTATTGATTGTGGCTAATTAATCCTTTTGGATTGGTTTGGTCAATTCAATTACTTGGAAATAGCTGTGTTACTGAAAGTTTTGGAAAGAAAAACCAAGACGATCTCAATCAAGATCGTCTTAGCCTGTTGATACCAGGACAATCTCAATTAAGATCGTCCCAGTTTTCTTTGAACAAGTTCTGGTTTGATTGATTTTGTGAAGTGTTGTGATTGGGAATCACACTTTTCTTGGGTAACTGATCTTCGTGATTGGTTTTGCTCAATTCATTTCATTCCATCTCACACCGTTACTCTGCCCCAATCGTTTCAGAATACTTAGAAATTTTTTTCTCAAATTCAAGAAACCTAAAACGATCTCTTTTACAAGACCGTTTCATTTCATACCATACAAGATCGTTTCATCTCCAATCTAATCAAGATCGTTTCATTTCTTCAACCAAATTCAATTCTTAATTCAAATCAAGTTCAAATGGCTTCTCGTGAAGCATTGGCATTGGGTTCCAATACAAGACCTCCAGTTCTGTACCGTGATGCTGAACAAAAAGATCGAACAGCTGCAGATAACAGAGCTAGATCATGCTTGTACAAAGCATTACCAGATGAAATCTATGGTTCTGTTGATTCTTATGATACAGCCAAGGAGATATGAGATGAGGTGGCAAGACAAATGGAAGGATCTGATGTGACTTCAACAATAAGATTGACAAATGTGTTTACTGAGTTTGACAACTTCAGCAAATTGCCAAATGAATCTCTAGAGGCTGTCTACTGTAGGTTCTGCAATGTCATAAATGAACTTAGGAAGAACAATGTCAATAAATCAGAGATTGAGTTAAACATCAAATTCATCAAAGCCCTTGGTCCAGAATAGGAAGATTTTGGAACACAGATTAAGCAACATCAAAATCTGACCAAGTTCACCATCCATAATCTTCATGAATCTTTCAAACTCAATGAACATCAAGTTCTAAACAAAGCTTCATCAAACAAAATGCCAGAAGTTGTATCTTCTGATCCTTTGGCATTGATTGTTGAAAAGAAGGTTTCTGAAGCTCTTAAAAGGCAAATGGTAATTGTTTCTTCATCTGATGAGGAGGGAGATGATATGATGGCTACAAGAGATGGTGTCTCAGATGAACTATATCAAGCTCTTGCCGCGGTAACTAAGCATTCCAAAAGAAAGTACTACAAAGCGAGGCCAACCAACAACAATCTTTGTACTTCATCAACAAGTGCATTTTCAAAGAAGGAACACTATCATCACAAGAACTTTGAACAAGGTAAATCTAGTGGATCAAAGCATAAGGACAAGAAGGAAGGAAGTGAGAAACAAATTGTGGAGAAGGGTAATTCATTTGACAAAAAGTGTTATAACTGTGAAGTTTCTGGTCATTTTGCTGTGGATTGCAAGCTACCTCGCAAGAAGAATTATGAATACTATAAGCAGAAGATGCTTTTGGCCAAGCAAGTGGAAGCCACACAAGCCTTAATTGCTGAGGATGATAAATGGCTATTGCTTTCTGATGACGAAAATGAAGATCTGTCTGCAAATGTGTGTTTCATGGCGAGGTTGAGCAGGGACAAAGTGTTGGAAGCTGAAAGCATTGATGAGGAATATCCCGATGATGAGGTAAATCTCGACTCTACTTTTTCATTAATTAAGGATAAAGAGTCTTGTAGAATTGCCTTATCAAACTTGACAAAACATTTCAATTCTCTAGCCAACAAAAACAAAAATTGAAAAATAGCATTTCATTTTCTAAAAGTGAGTATACAAAACTTCTTGAAGAACATTCAAAAGTACTTTTTGAATATGATGCTATGAAACAAGATTTTCAAAATTATAAAGAAAAAATGTTGGTTAAAGAATGTGAGATGAATGCCTCTCCTGATTTTAAGTTATTAGAAAAGTGTCATAATCTTGAAAAGACCATTCTTGATCTTGAAAAGGCCAATCAAGATCTTGAAATTCAAAAGACCAATGAATGGCTTCAGGCAAATGCTAGACAAATGGATGTTGATATTCTGAATAAAAAATTGATAGGTCAGAACTTCTTCTCGGGTTGGGATTTGAGAATATCACTCCATTGCAAAAAGCCAAAGAAAAAATTGAACCTTTGTATGATGAAAATTTTCTGAGACTTGGTATGGTACAACAATTCATTCGTTCATTGGATGACGAATTTGAGACTGATGAAGTTGAGAAAATTCAAAACAATAAATTTTTGGTTAATTATGATGCTCTAAATACTTCTTACGAAACAAAAGAATCATCAATTTTTGAATTAGAAGAAATTGCATCTAATTTTCAAAACCAAGAATCTGTCAGGTCTCCACCTAAACCAACTAAATTGTATGTTCCATCCACATTTTTGGAAAAACAAATAGAAGGTTTACAACAAAAGGTGGATTCTCAACAAAAACTCATTAATGACCTAAAGTCTCAAAGTCCGAATTTAGAGGATGAATCAGTTGTTGATATCAAGAAAGTTTGTGTGAATGTTTCTACTCAAACTAACCTAAATTCCTTAGTAGACCATTCCACTCAGACTACCGGTGATTCATCTACAAATTCATCCACCCAAACCTTGACTGATTGTCTTGCATGTACTTGTCAAACTACTGCTACTTCAATAGCTGAAAATTATGTGCAATCTGATTTATCTGATGAAGATCTTGCGCATAGTTTAGTTTTAATATGGTACTTTTATCAGTTTTTCACATGCAATAGTGTTGATGAGCTAGTTGTTGACCCTAAGCTTAGTGCTAGTATAGGTGTTGAAACTTCTACTCAATTCTCCTGTGAAACCAAAGATGTGTCAGGCCAAGTTGACCTAATTTCTGAGACTACCAGTGATGTGAAGTTGGACAACAAGATTCCTGATTTTTCTAAATTTTCAAAAGAATTCACCAAAGATGATTTTGACAAATTCATGGAGGGAGAATATGTTTTTGACTTAGAAACTGAGAAAAAAATTGAATCTATCAAAATCAAAGTAGAAACAAAAAAGGAATCTCAAAAATCAAAGTCCAAAGCCCCAACTTCATATTATTTTAAGGAACGAGTTAAACCCAAACTCGTCAAGACTAAACAAAAGAGTCCTACCCCTCCTACCCCTATCAAACATGTCAAGAAGAAACAAGCTGCGACCTTACCAAGACCAAAGTATCAAAAAGTGAAACTTCCAAAAGACAATCCCAACGTTTCTTCGTCTAACTCTTAATCTAGTTCTTTACCTAAGGTGTCTAAGTCTAGCTCAGTGTTGCTAAATAAGGACACATCGAATGGTTCAACTAGATATAGGGATAGATATGGATGGTTTTCTCATGACAAACCTAAGAAACAAGAAGTTTCCTCACCCCCAAAAGAGACCAAAAAGATGGAAGTGTTTAAAACCCCTTGTTCTAATCTTCTTAGTTTCAATTCAACAGGTGGAAAGACCAAATGGGTTCCTAAGTCATTAGAACCTAAGATCACTAATAAGCATGTTGAGGAAAAGAAGAAGAGGAGGAGGAGAAAGAATGTTGGGAATAGAAAAAAGAAAAATTTTGTTAGTTTAAACAATTCATCTTTGGAAAACAATGTTAATAATTCCAAGGCTATGCCTTGTGGGTCTGTAAAAAATGTTAATTCTCGTGCTTGTTTGAATAATGTTAGACATGTTACTTTTGATTCGAATGTGAATGTGCGTACCTTTTATACAAATGTGCTTATTGATGGTGTGCTTGTTAATGCTCATATTGATTCTAAAGCATGTTCGTATGCATTTCCTAAGTTATACCCCCTGCCTGTGTTAACTAACCACAAAGTACCCGTCTTTAAGTGGGTACCTAAAGTCGGTTAAAATTTTGGATTGCAGGAAATAACCATCTGTGTTTGGATACTCGATTCCGGGTGTTCGAAACACATGACTGGCAATAAAGCATTGCTCAAGAACTTTGTTGAACGATTCATGGGAACTGTTCGTTTTGGAAACAACAACTTTGCTCCTATTCTAGGTTATGGAGATATTGAACGTAACGGAATTGTCATCAAGAAAGTTCATTATGTTGAAGGTCTAAGTCATAACTTGTTCAGCGTTGGACAATTCTGTGACAACAACCTTCAAGTTCTTTTTCGACAATCCCTGTGCAAAGTCCAAACTCTAGATGGGGTTGATATCCTTTGCGGAGATCGTGGTGATAATCGTTTTACCGTTAATCTCGATGATAACCAACCAACTAATAACATCTGTCTCGTTTCAAAGGCTACTTTGAATAATTCTTGGTTATGGCATAGAAGGCTTTCTCACTTGAATTTTCAAACCATCAATGCTTTGGTTAACAAGCAGCTTGTTGAAGGCTTGCCTGACTACAAGTATGAAAGTGAGCATGTTTGTCCTTCTTGTGCAGTTGGGAAGATCAAAAGAACTTCTCATAAACCAAAAAAAATTCCACACACTTTGGCACCTCTTCATTTGCTTCACATGGATCTCTGTGGGCCTATGAAAGTACAAAGCCGAAACGGGAAGAGATATATCTTGGTTATCGTTGATGATTTTTCAAGATATACTTGGGTCAAGTTTTTTGCATCCAAAGATGAAACAACTCAAATTTTGATCGATTTCATCACTTCCACTCAAGTAAATCTCCAACTTCCAGCCCGTTACATCCGATCAGATAATGGTACTGAGTTCAAGAATGCCGTTTTCAGTTAATTTTGCAAATCAAAAGGCATTACTCACCAATTCTCTGCTGCCCGTACCCCACAACAGAACGGTGTCGTTGAAAGGAGAAACCGAACGCTGGTGGAAGCAGCAAGGACAATGCTTGTTTATTCCAAATTACCTTCGAATATGTGGGCTGAAGCTGTTGACACTGCTTGTCATACTCAGAATCGGTCTATCATTAATCAGCGTCATGAGAAGACTCTTTATGAGGTTATTAACAAACACAAACCCAACATCAACTATTTTCACATTGTTGGGTGTGTTTGTTACACTTTGAATGATTGGGAAAATGTTGGAAAGTTTGAGAAGAAAGGTGACGAAGGTTACTTTGTTGGTTATTCTAAGACATCAATTGCCTATCGTATCTTCAATCGCCGAACAAACACAATTCAAGAAACAATGAATGTTTGGTTTGATGAGATGTCTGGCATGATTTTTGAACAAGAAAGTTTGCTACCACAATCAGTGATCCAAGTACTTCAAGTGCTCCGACAAGGACGTCTACCTTAGCTTCTAATTTGAAGAAGTATCCGACTCCAACAAGTGAAGAAATAGATATTCTTTTCGAAGAATTCTACAATTCAAAACTGATTCATGAAAGGGAACCTCAAGTCATCAATGAACCTATTCCAATCAATGAACCAATTCAGACCAATGATTCAGTTCCTGACAACAATCATGAACCATCATCAAGTTCTTCAGAGCAACAAGAATCACCTTCAATTAATATTTTTTCTCAAAAGAATGTTCAAGAACAACCTTTTCAGATAACTCAGACAACAAACCCATCAAATACTCCAAATATGAATGTGCCACTGGACTTTGATCATCCAGATTTTGAGAAAAGAGTTCTTCCAAGTTATGATTCCATCTCTCAACAAAACTCCAGTTTTAATGATGATGATGTTGACATTCATCAACAAGATCTTCTTCCTCATGACAACAAATGGGCACGTATACGGAAAGATCATCTTACAGAGCAGATAATTGGAGATCCACAAGCTGGAGTAACTACTCGTACTTCCGTCAATGAGTGTCTTGTTGTGCTTTCTCTTAGCAATATCGAACCCAAAACAGTCTCTGAAGCTCTTAGTGATCCAAAGTGGGTTAAGGCGATGCAAGATGAAATCACACAGTTTGAAAGACTGAAGGTATGGAGATTAGTTCCAAATCCGAGGAAAGAAGAACCAATTGGTACCAAGTGGATTTTCAAGAACAAGAAGGATGAAAGTGGAGTCGTAGTAAGGAACAAAGCTCGACTAGTTGCGAAGGGTTATTTCCAACAACTTGGTGTTGACTTCGATGAAACTTTTGCTCCAGTTGCAAGAATGGAGGCCATTCGCATATTCTTAGCCTATGCCACATTCAGAAACTTCAATATGTTTCAAATGGATGTGAAGACTGCGTTCTTGAATGGTGATCTCAAAGAAGAAGTTTATGTGGAGCAACCAGAAGGTTTTGTTGATCCTCAGAGGCCGAACCATGTCTACAGGTTAGACAAGGCTCTTTACGGTCTGAAGCAAGCACCCCGAGCATGGTATGATTCCTTGACTACTTTCTTACTCAAAGGTGGCTTTACCAAAGGCACGATAGACCCTACCTTGTTTATTCGCAAGCAAGGTAAGCATGATTTACTTGTCCAAATATATGTTGATGACATTATCTTTGGGTCGACCAGTCAAACTTTTTGCCGAAACTTTTCATCTCTAATGGTCAATCATTTTGAAATGAGCATGATTGGGGAAATGAACTACTTTTTAGGTCTTCAAATCAAACAATTACCAAATGATATTTTTATATCACAAGGTAAGTACATTAATGATATGTTGAGAAAGTTTGACATGACTTCATGTTCTTCAATTTCTACCCCAATGGCTGCTCGAACAAACATTAATGCTGATAAAAATGGGAAACCATTTGACCAAAAGAGATATAGAAGCATGATTGATTCGTTGTTGTATCTTACAGCATCTCGCCCAGATATAATGTTTGCAACATGTATGTGTGCTAGGTATCAAGCTGCTCCAACTGATTTACATTACCAAGCTGTGAAACGAATTTTTCGTTATCTAAAGGGTACATCCAATCTAGGTCTCTGGTATCCAAGGGATACTGGATTCAATTTAACTGCCTATTCAGATGCAGATCATGCAGGTTGTAAGCTTGATCGCAAGAGCACATCTGGTACTTTACAATTCTTAGGTGATAAAATTGTGAGTTGGTCATCCAAGAAGCAAAATTGTGTGTCACTATCAACGGCTGAAGCTGAATATGTGGTTGCGGCTAGTTGTTTTGCTAAAGTGTTATGGATGAAGACACAACTTACTGATTATGGTCTGAAATATGATCGTGTCCCTATCTATTGTGCTTCTCAAAGTGCCATTGCAATTTCAGTCAACTCAGTAAACCACTCTCGCTCAAAGCATATTGATGTTAGATATCATTTTCTCAAGGATCATATTGAGAAAGGTGACATCGAGCTCTACTTCGTGGGAACTGACTATCAACTTGCTGATTTGTTCACAAAACCACTGGATGAGAAGAGGTTTAACTTTCTAATCTCTAAATTTGGTATGCTAAATCTTGATCCTTAAATCACTTTACCCTTGAAGGAATTCTTGATACATTTTCGAAAATTTAAAAATAAATAAATAAATAAATAAAAAATGGCTTATGCATACTCAGTGCATAACCCATTCTTAATTGAAATTATTTATATTTCAAAGTTGGTATAAATTCATGTTGTTATACATATAGATTGATATAAGATAACGAGGAATTGAACGCCTTTGTGTACTTCCAAGTGGTCTTATATGAATATATATGTGTAATAGCAATTTTGAAGTTTGTTGAGCAAAGATGTGACTTGAAATGAAACAATTCATGAAATTTTTCCGACAATAAATTATCAAACTCTCAATTGTTGATATGAGAAGTGAAGGATCGAATGCCTTTGTGTACTCCCGAGTTGTCTCATCTTGAACAATTGATTGAGTTAACATGAGTAAAATCATTATGGTTTTTGTGAAATTCATTTTTGCTCCGCCTTTATATCTTTGCATAGATTAATGGGGAGTTTGTGATTTCAAACCTCTTTCAAACTTCAAATGTGTTTTTAAAACAATTTTTTTCACATTCGATGATTTTCCAATGATTTTTATCCAATGGGAGTTCGGTGATTAGTTTGCATATGAGCAACTAGGTTTTCTCAAATATCACTCCATGAACTTCATCATCACCGATGAGTTCTAACCCCGGAGTATTCACTTCTTTCATTCGATAGTGAGGGTATTTAGAGTGATGATGATTTCGTGCAAATAGGATGGAGGGAGTTAAGTCGAAAAGTGAGAGGTTATGGTGATATGTTGTGAGAAAAAGGGTTAAAAGAAATGATACCCTTCCCTAAAATTCTCAAATCACCGGGTTAAATACGTTTCTATCGGATGTCATTTGTTGATATCTCGTTATTGAAGAAGTCTTCATGTACCCAGTGAAGCGATGCACATCTTTATCTAACCACTCAAGTGTTTATTAACAAATGCTTGTTTTATTTTTCACGGAGATTTTTTATTTCTATTGACTCTTCATTTGAAAGATGTTGATATTGAAAAAGGGCGACACTCTGCTCCAGTCCCTGACTTCATTTGATCACATTGTGTCTAGAGCTATATTGTTTGATCAGTCCTTTGATCATTATTCATTCTTTAGGACACAATCGAGTCACATCTTTGTGATATAATTGCTTATCTTTGTGATATAGCCGGAACATTAGTAGTGATATCTTAATTGATATTTCACGATGATCAAATGGAAATCCTACCATTGTTAACGTCTTGGCCAACTTTGAACGTAGGTCTCATAATTACATTAGTGTGAATATAGAGTTAACAAGAAGTCTATTGTGACCTTCGTTTTCTCTTAAAAAGTCTTTAAGGATAGTAGAACATGGTTATCGAACACTTTGGTGACACTGACCATGGTATACATTCTTTGAAGCAATCTTGAGGTTGAAAAGCCAAAAGACCGAACTATGTTAGAGTTTGCTTTGTGCATTTCTCAATGATACATAGGAAATCCGATAAATGGTATTCATTTCTTTCGGTCATTTCATTAATCCTTTCGGTTTTTGCAAATGTTAACGGATTATTATTATCCGGTTTTATTTCTCTTCACCCCAACACAGAAAACACCAACACCATGCTAAAACATTTGTATCAACAACTTCAATCTTATATTTTAGACACCCATAGGATTATTTGGGTTGGCTTAATGTCTAGGTTGTAGTTTTGATGGTTGATAATTCTTCGTGTGCATAATATCTAACTTTTGGTCATATTATTTCTTTTGACATTTCATTAATCAATGTGTGCATAATGACATTGGTTCCCAACTTTGTCATTATGAGGGGGAGAAAATATTATGATTGATTAGGGGAAGAAATTAGAATGATTGATAAGGACAGCAAGGAGAAAAACTTTTGTGTTTGGTTGTTTTAAAAGTATTAAGGGGAGAACAGAAAAACACCTCATCATTAAAAAAAAAATTGCAACAAATCATGCTTTGGATCGTTAACGTATAGTTATTTTGAAAGGGTTCCAAATTCAACTTGAAGTTCTTTCATCTCGAAAGTAGATCATTTGTTCTTTCAATTTATAATATTTCAGTCAATTGAGCTCAAGTTTTCACTAGATCTTAGTTGAAATGAGATCTTGACTTGAAAAAGAAAATCCGAATTGAGTTCAGAAATAAGAATGAGATCAGAGATGCTCCAATCAAAGACTGTGATTACTCATGAATTGAGGGAGAGCATGATTACTTTCATAAGAGACTTTTCAAAATCTCAATTCAAATGTATACTCTCCAAAGTACATATTTCTCCAAAAGAATTGAGGGGAAGCTCCAATGCATACATCAAGGGGGAGAGTACATATTTCTGAAAAATTCATTCCAAGACATCAAAATTCAAGAAAGCATAAAGACTTGTTCAAATTCATTGTTCTCCTTGTAGAATCAAGAAGCTGAATTTCATTCAAGAATCGAAGATTGAAGAATCCAAGACAAGTTTATACCTTCCGCATTTCAAAAGACAACTCTGATTCATGATTCAACAATCCTCTAAGATTCAAGATACACACACTCATCATTCTCTGTTCAAAAAGAACATTGAGAATCAATAAATGATTTAACTTCAAGAAGTCCAAGACCAAGACTGAATCAAGTTCTCCAAAGACAATGAGAAAGCTTTGAAGACTTGTTTCAACACACCAATTGTCTTCACCACCGGGCACATCAAATTCATTCCTACAAGACAAAATAACACGTACTTCATTCCTTACAATATATCACTAAGGGGGAGAATGTTAGAAATCCAAAATAGTAATAAATTGTAATTTAAGTTATAGGACTTACTTGTTGTTAAGTCATAGGCTTATGATTACTAAGGTTGAGGGGCTAATTGTGATAATTAACATAATTGTTTAGATTAACCTACAAATACCCCTCATCACCTTAGGAATCATAACCCTACACACATCCTTGATTCATTTTACACACACTTAATACCATTTCACCTCTAATTCTCTCTCAATACACACACACTAACCAAACACCTTGATTCCGCCATTGTTAATGTGAATTCGGTGATATAAATCGTGTTATTACAACTAAATACATTTATTTCGAAACGTGGATTTTTAAAATACATCAAAAGGCTTTGTGTTGTTTCGGATCACTACTAGAAAAATAGTCTTTAATGACACCTAAATTATGACACACGCATTTTAATGACAAACAAAAACATGTGTCATAAAAATACTGTCATAATTTGTAAAATTTGAAAGGTTTATGACACGCAATTTTTGGTGTCACAAAAAAAGGTAGTGTAACACGGGATACACTTTCTTTGCGTGTCATCCCTGGATGTCGTCTTATAATTTTGTTACAAATATATAAAAGCTGTACTTAAACAAACCTCCCCAAAAAAGAAGCCCCAAAATCCCCAAAATCCAATTCAAGTACGAGTATATAATTTTTGGTGTCGTCCTCATCTCTTTTTCTCAAATCTCGATCACAGACTTAGATAGATCCAGCTCTCTCTTTCATTTCTCGACGTTATCTCGCCGTCACCGTTGTTCACCATCGCGGGCAAAATGGCAGCACCTCAACACCACTGTCGTCTCGCGATCTGTACTGAAAAATTTGGTCTTTCAATTCTCTTCCTTCTTTTCATCAACAGATCTGTAAGTGTTTCAATTTCGTTCAATTTTTTTTTTTATTTTTAGTTCAATTTCGTGATTAATTTTGCTTTTAATTTTGTGTTTATTGGTTTGAGTTCATTAATTTTGGATTTGTACGTGTTTCTCTCTTTATGTGTATATACAATATATATGTGTAGCTGGTAGGTTTTTTATACAATATATGTATATAATATGTATATATATGATTTAATACAAATGTTCGTTGTAAAAAAAAATACAGTTAACTGGGAGATATCTTTTAACTTCATGAAGGTGTATGTGATAATATAGTGCGCAATATAAGTGTTTGATGAAATGCCTCAGTGACATGTTTAGGTAAAATTATCTAATTTTGTACCTTATAGATGGAGCGGGACTGCAGCTTTAGTGTTTCTTTATATACTGAGGGTTTATTACGCGCAAGGGTTTTAGTGTTCTACATTGTTTTTTTGTCTTTGGTGATATCTTCAACACAATTTTATAATTATCTTTTATATATTTATCTTAGACAAACCCGGAGATCTTAAGAAGACGGAGCAATGAAGTACAAGAAGCTGTTTAGTCAAGAGTTGCACTCGTGCAGTTTCATGCACTTGCTCTGCTCCACCAGATATGATAAAGTGATATGAATACATTTATATACTATATAAATTGATTATAGTTTATTGAATGCAAAAAATATATCTAGATATCTATATACTGTATCTATATGTCAGGTCTCGATTATTATCATAGGGGAAGACACGTCACAAACAACATAAATAGGTAATTATTTTTTGAATTGTAATATCTATTGTTTTGTTATTTTGAAGATAATTAATAAACAAGTAAATTTTTTGAGTTTGAGATTTTTTTTTTGTGTATTTTGCTTGACCATATAACAATGCGCGTCTTGGTTATTGATCGGATTAATTGACCTTATGTTTTTATGGCTAAGAGTGTCAATGGCTTTTTTAAGTTATGAAAAAAGAAACCTGATTAAATTTATGGCTCTGTTGATGAATGTTTGTTTCTGGTACAATACTATATGGATTTATCTAAAGGAAGTGCATAAAGCAAACAAATTATGGTGTTGTTTAAAGTGGTTTGGATGAAGATGATTAAGTTGCAAGGGCTTGATGTGTTTTATTATTTTTTAGAGAGTAAGACATGTATGTGCACTCGGGGTCTAATTGCTTTTAAGTTGCAAGTAGGAATTGTTGCATTTTATTTTGGCTGATGTCTTGGTAACTTCTTGGCTACTTGGTCAAGAGGGCATTTGTTTCACGGTTGCTGTTTCGCATGTAATCGAGGGCAGGTGCTAGCAAGCACATCTAAGCTGGCGGTAAGAAACTCATAATCACTGCACCCGCAAAAGGTACCAAATTTATGCTGTTTTTGTTCAAGTCATAATCACTGCACCCAAACAATTCATTTGCTTAGTATATAAATTAATCGTGATAACTTTGCAATTTTTCAGCTTCAAGACTCAAGCAAGGAGAGCTTGGCAGCTGTTACAGGAATGTTTACTAGTAAAGCCAAGGGTAAAGCACTCTGACATAGGTAGAAGAACTTAAAATGCATTTAGCTTTGTGAACAGCTAACTTTGTTTTTATTAGGTTAGGTATATTGACATGTTTATATTTCGACATAGGGTAACTACTATTTTTAGTTGCTAAGATTGTTTTGTCATATATTTTACATGTTTTTATTTGCCTTAACTTATTTTATATATTTATCTCTTTTTTAATGTATTGTACGTATATGTCAGATCGAGGAAGGTAAAGAGGAATATACGGATGATGATTTGGATGAAGTTCGTGAAGAATGGGTAAATTATGTGGCAAACTTTATTTTCCGGTCTTGAACTTTATATGATTTAGCGGTTGTAAACTTTTATGGTTAATATTAGAATTTAAAATTACTTGTAGTGTACGAAACACATTGTTTTGATATATATGAAATGCGCTCTGTTGCTATTTGTGTATTTATTTTTATTATGAGATTAACTGTTACTTAATGTGTGGATATTAATAATTTTACAAATATATATTTTTTTAGAAATATTTGAACCATGACACGCAAACGTCGTGTCATTAAAGCATGTCGTAAAAGTGTGTCATAAAAGCATGTCATAAATTCATGACGCGCGCAAGGCGTTTCATAAAGATTTATGATGGGTCGATTTATGACACCAAAAAGCGTGTCATCTGACCCCTTTTATGACACGCATTCGGTGTCATTAAAGGTGTCATTAAAGACATTTTTTCTAGTAGTGGATTTAATATAATTAATAAAAAAAATACTTAACTCATTAAGTCAATAAAAAATAATTTTTTGCCTTAATAAACAAAAACAGTTGTATTGACTTAATCCATACAAACATTATTAATCAATTCAGTCATTTTATCAATTCAGTTATTTTATTTTAAAAAAAACAGTAAAATTACTAAAAACACAAAAAGACACTAGTAATAGCTACATTAGGCTACGTGTAAAACTTACTAATTATTCGGTGAGATTTCCCTGGCACGTTCCAAAGCTAATTGTTAACCGCATTCAAGATTTTGAGTTTTTGCCAAGATTTTGAGTTTTTGCCTTTCATGACCATCTATATTAGATTTTGTGTCAAAATCTTCAAGTCGTTTCTTTTTTCCATTTAGTTTCTTGTGTGCAACAAATCATCAACTCGTTTTGCAACTACAGTTATTTTGTCCATACCTTATGAAGGTTGTAAAATATGAAGTGTGTTTGAAAATGTGTAAAATGGTACTAGAGAGTGAGGAAGGAAGAAAGAAGATATATACATCTATAATGAATAAATATTTGGAAATGCAATTGTATATAGGGTATTTTGAAAAATGTAGTAACTAACACCGATGTTATTTTTTATAGTTTGAATCCTAATATCATCGATGATAGTGTATGAGAGAAGTTGAGATGTATACAACTTTATTTTTACCAAGGTAGCGATCGAGTTACAGGTTCTATCTAAGATTAAAAAAGACAACGATATTACCACTTAATTCAACCTTATTGTTTGTATACAAGTGACTAAAAACCTTTTAAGAAATTAGTATTGGAGTGGCATGTCATTCGCTGAGATAGTTTTGGTTTTTGCTTTAATTGGATGTACATAGACTTCCTGATGAAAGTTATATAAGGAGAGAAATGTCAGAGATACCCTCCACTAAAACAACACACCTTATAAATAATACACCCCATCCTAAATGAATAAATACACCATCATTCCTCCAAACTTTTGAAATAGCTACACTAATCATTATATTAATTACATTTACATTAATAACCTACACTACTCGTCGTCACCAACATCGGTCGCCGCCGTCACTTGTCACCACTGCATTGCTGCCACCGCCGTTGTATTGTCCGGTCACAATGCTAGTTTACTTTAATGTTTTTTGTGGTATAATACAACTAATCGGGGTAAAATACAACTTAATATTTGAATCTTAACTCTTAATTTTAATCCAAAGGGTAAAATTGTTTCAACTTCAATTCACCTCTAAAGTTTGATCAACCTTAGAATATCCTATCCAACCATTAATCGGTGCTGATAGGGAGGAATTCGAGCTACCCGGCCGGCCACAACGCCGATCCCTACACCCAATCCCCGATGCTCTCGTACTATTAATTTGATGTATACGCCTACCATTATTATCAAATATTCTAATCATCAAAATTGCAATCATTACATCGAAAAATATATTATTCAGCTCACATACTATGCCCACAAGCAAGTATGGGAAAGTGGCCACACCTTCAAGAAAGGGACATTTCGACCCAGATCATATAACACAAAAGATACGCTATTTATTTAATTAACTATTCCTTAAGAAAATGGTAGGGCCAGTTTTTATTATTCTAGTCCAGATTCCATTATTATTATAATCGATAATCGACTAATTGAGTTGTGACAAACATTTACATTAAAAAACTTTAAGATCAGTGCCCGTATAATGCAATGGCGGTAACGACGGTGGTGATGGTGTTGTTATTAACATAAAAATAATTTTATTGCGGTCAGAGATGTGATAAATTGTTACGGTAAGATATGAAAAGGGGAGGAGGGAGACGAATTTTGAGTTAGAGTTTTGCTATGTATTTCTACATGAGGGAGAGATAGATGGTGAATTTTTTTTTTAAAGGCATTTGAGTCATCGTCTATAAAATGAAAATAAAAATGTATTAAGGTGAAAAGTAAATGTATCATTTTAGGTTCTTAAAATTAAGGAGAGGAGATGAAGTTTCTTTTAAAAGGATTTATAGAAATAAATAAATTAAGTAAAAGACAACTTGTCAAAATCCCTATTGTCATAAATTAAAAATATGCTATAATTGAATAGGTTAATTACAATTTACAACACATGTGAGCCCTTGAACAGATCCTTAATTCATTTGAAAAAGGTCTTTTCATTTTGAAATAGTTCGATTATGTACTTTATATTTTGTCCCCCACGTAGGTTGTGAACTTAAAATAACTTTTTCTGATGATCTACCGTTGAAAAGTAAGTCCACTATGCATTTCTTGTTGATATTGGAACAAAGTTTTAAAAGTACTTTTTCAAATTGCGTATACTGGAACAAACTCAAAAGTATATCGCCTACATTGACAATTTTTTAAAGTTCATTACATACATTAAAACAAAAGATACAGTAATTAATTTACAGCTAAGACTACGTTCAAAAAATCATAATTTATAGCTCAATTCCTTTTATTTTTGGCGGGTTTGGTCAATCTTTGACATCAACTCAAATTAACTACCAAATGATACCTAAAACATGCGTGATTCTTAAGAATCACTACTTTCATATAATTGGGCTAGATAAGATGAAAATCTTGAAAAACCCCAAAAGAATGAAATTCGGAGGCGAGACTATTGTTAACTTGAAGCATAGATTGATACATCAGATGTAATGTAAGAAACTTGCCCAAGCATAGATACTAGAAACGAAACTAGTGTGAAGCTGGAGGCATGGTGTTTGGAGAAGTAACATCCTCAACTAGTACATTACTACTAGATGTAATTCTGTATCTAACATCTAAGCCTTCTAAATTAAGGTGATATATGGTATCAGAAAATTCATTACCAGAAACATTCTCGTTGTCAGTCTTTCCGGAAATCTCATCCTTTTGGGTTCGTTGTGATACTGATCGTATGTCCCATGTAAGCACTTGTTTGATCAACATTTGAAATTCTTGGGGTGATGAATATAGTGATCTCTTTTTATCCTGTAACAATGCGACAAGAACAAACATATGACTATTTGAGCTATATATTAATAAATAATAATAGTTATATTGTGTGAAAGCAATTCATAAGTGTTACCATTGCTGACCAACAATGAGTTAGAGTTGCAAAAAACTCAGAAGAGAAATCAACAGATGCTACCGCCAGCAAATCATCCATCTGTTAAAAATGCGGAGAAAATTACACGCTTAAGAACATCTTCAACGAGTCATACAAGTAAATTTATGTTCATAAGCTGCCAAGTTAACAGTTTTACAAATATTAAATCCCTCTTTTGCTATTGCCCGTTGGTATCATAGACTATTGACAGTGGACTTGTAGTAATAGGCTGATAGCTATTACTACATACTTAGATATATCAATTCTTCACGACTGATATTTATCTTTGTCGGCGCAATATAGCTAATATTTAAAAGTTCACCTTAACCCATTGGGGTATGGCTGCTTCTTCAATGCTGTCACAGTAAGGTAGATAGGGCTTGATATCCAGAACTGGCTACTCAACACCAGAACATAAAAAAGCATCAAAAATGGCAGATATAAACACAATATTTATGTGATACTGGAGCAATGAATTACTTACAGTGCCATCAACCAGATCCACACCTGAAAGTAGGATGCTGCTTCCCTGAACCGACTCCACCTAAAAGATTAATGTTCTTATTTTTAAAAACACACTTTACATAATTCAAATAATAATTTCTGTGGTATTATGTTCACCTGATCACCTCTAGATCTAAATAAATTGATAGCAAGTTCTGATCATAAATATAGAACGGATGATATGTTCACTATAAAAGTTGAAATATTTGCCAATTTCAATATAATTTTAACATTAAACTAGTAAGATAGTTTAATACACTTTAATTGCTGGTAGAATATCTAAAGTAGTCCTTAACAAAAACAAAGAAAGGAAGCTTTTGAACTAACAGAAACAAAGAAAGGAAGCTTTTGAACAGAAATTAATGCCATTAATGTATCGTTATTTCTTACAAAAGACGAACAATGTTGGAATGAAAAATAATATAGTAGAATTCAATTTACCTTAGCGACGGTAAGACCAATTGGGCAGGGGCGATGTGGTGATCTTGTAGCAAAGAGACCCATCTTTTCACCTTTCAGTCTTGGCACTCGCACCTACAATATTTAAGGTGGTCTGAAGCCTTTAGAAAGATAGTAAAATACTTAGAAAGAGATAGATCTGCACCTTTGCCTTCAACTTTGACCGAGATGGATGTTTCCACATCTTATCAAGATCTGTATTAAGATGAAAGACATATATGATCCAGCAGTGGGAATACTCCTCAAGACCCTCTAGAGATGCTGGTGGAACCCGACTTACATCAAACATCAACTGTGCCCTTGCAAGAGGTACAATCAGAGGTTGTCTTGGTGTCCCGTTCCTGAGTACATGAAGCATGCATAGGTCAAATAATTCAATTTCAAAGTACATACATAAATCGTATTTACATGCGTTAAGAGCAAAAGTTACTCCAAAAAAAGGCGCAATGACATTTACTTTTTATGAAACTTCAGCCGACCCACTTATATTGAGATGTCTGGCAAGGTGGTCATAAACCAATAGTCAGGCCTAATCACCACTTCACCAGAAAGGCAGAACAATGTATAAATAGTATTCATTTAGGAGTAAGGATAAAAGATTAAGCAATGGGAATGCTTTTGCAGTCCAAGTCCTAAAACCAACAGGTCCAAGTCAGTAAAATTGTAGGCTTAATTTCGGATTTTCAGAACAGAAGCTGGACAAAACCTTGGTGCATGGCAGAAAAATTACAGATCTCTCTTGCTGACTAGCTTATATTCTTCAGCGTTAAGGACTTCTCTTAGAAGTCTTAAAAAACGATGGAAATTAACGGCAACCCATTTCTAACCAGTTTGAATCCTAATCAACAACATTCATCTCCAACCAACAATCAGACTTCAAGAGATTCTTCCACAACATATTGAAGATTTAAGGATGAACATGGAAGGTTAAACTGGTGTAGGTTACTTGGCTTCTGGAACGTTGAACGAACATGGAACAGCTGTGCATGTGTCGTGGCAGGAACAAAATAATCTTAATTTCACTAGCTACTTACTTTAAACCTCCAATGCATTGAAACAACACAATCAAACCAAAACATAATATCCAATTGGATTGGGGGTTCATGGTAGTGGTGTCCATATTACAGTAGCGGCTACAGTAGTGCAATGGTGAGGCTGGTCACTGGTGTGCCATTACCAGAGGAGTGTTTGTTTGTTGTTAAGCCCATTTTTAGGTAAATTGTTTTGGCATATGAATCATTTCCCTTCTCTTAATGCTTAACATGCAAACAAACACAAGAAAGGTACAATTTAATTAATTTTCAGCAGTTGACATCTGAACTGGTGAGTGAGACAAGCATATGAGTTTAAGAAAGAACATGACATGTTGCATCTTAAGTCATTAAAAGCACGGACTTTAAACCATAAAACTACGGGCTCTATTACAGAGCTGAAACAGAAACTAGGCCAAAAACTTGGCGTGGGATCCATAAATCTATGAACAAGTCAACCAAATCTTGGAACTTGCAATTTTGGAAGGCTTGGAAAGCTTCTTCAGATACCGTAACCCATATAATTATCTTCAGCATGAATTTGGTTACGTTTTTCACCAACTTCCGTCGATGCATAGAGATGATCATGATCCAAAGCAATTGCAACCGGTTTCCGACCCGATGGAAGTCATGGAACGCTAATAAAAACCATTTTTTCTTCATCCAAACAATCTGACTTCACAAGGAATTCTCCAACAACATACTGAAGACTTAAGAATGATAATTGAAGGCTAAATCCTTGGTGATTGTTCCCGGATTAGGATACTTAGTTTAGTTCTCTTTTATAATTTTTCTTTCAATTTGTGAAACTTTACAATCATATAATTGCAAAGACTGTGACAGTTCATTGGTAGTTCATTATCTTATTTAAGTTATTTTGACCGAATTATTTTAAGACACATAGTTATGAGACAACTACGGAAATAAAAGTTGACCTTGCAACTTAGGAGATCACCCCTTCATAGGCACAAGCTTGAGTGAAATAAGCTAGTAAAAGTCTATAGATTGTGTGTAACTGTGTATTACACAATACATGGAAGCATCTAAAAGAGCATAGTATTAAGAAATAGAAACATAGATAACTTTTATTGTAACACTGAAATAGTTCATAATGATAAATAACCAGGAATAATAACTTTAAACAGGCTAAAATGTCATTAAAAGTTTTGTTTGAACCTAAATTGATCAGTTCAGTGACGGATTAAGATTAGGGCACAATCACTACAACTACAACTCCTGATAAATCAGTGCGAATCTAGCAAACTCTTAGCGAGTCTAAGGTGGTAGTGATTGTGTGATGAATATGATATGATTGATTCTTGATTGACTGTAAGAATTGAATGCGATTGAATTGAATGTGTGTATTGACATGCATTGAATTGAGCTTTTATAGAAAGTATATTTGGAAAGGTGACAAACACTTTCAAGGATTCTAATGTTTTTAGTTTCCTTTTCTTTGTAAAGACTGTAGCTTGACATGTATTGATTATCCATATGAATATTTATTTTTATATGTCATATGTATAATTTATGTACAAGGTTACCTTTGTTATATGTCATATGTATAAAATATGACATGCACTCGAGCAAGGGATGTCATAGCTCATGCCATGTACTATTCAAGCAAGGCATGTCATAGCTCATGCCATGTGCTATTCTAGCAAGGCATGTCATAGCTCATGCCATGTGCTATTCTAGCAAGGTATGTCATAGCTCATACTATTCTAGCAAGGCATGTCATAGCTCATGCCATGTGCTATTCTAGCAAGGCATGTCATAGCTCATGCTATTCTAGCAAGGCATGCCTTGCTATTCTACCAAGGCATGTCATAGCTCATGCTATTCTAGCAAGGCATGCCTTGCTATTCTACCAAGGCATGTCATAGCTCATGCTATTCTAGCAAGGCATGTCATAGCTCATGCCATGTGCTATTCGAGCAAGGCATGTCATAGCTCATGCTATTCTAGCAAGGCATGTCATAGCTCATGCTATTCTAGCAAGGCATGTCATAGCTCATGCTATTCTAACAAGGCATGTCATAGCTTATGCCATGTGCTATTCAAGCAAGGCATGAGCATGAGAATCATTACTAGAGCAAGTATGAGCATAAGGTCATAACTCGGGCATCACCTATTACTCGAGCATCATCCACTACTCGAGTATCCCCTCACGACACATCCTTGTTCGAGCAAACCTCAAGCGAACTCATTACTAGAGCAACATAACTCGAGCCATACCCTTGAGGGGTTATTTTGGCTGATTAAGCAAGGTTCGAGTACTATTACATAACTCGAGACATCCTTTGTAACTCGAGCTTTTTGAGAATACCCTCTTAGGGGTTTCGAGAGATTACTTTAGTTGCTATTATCCACTCGTCTTATTGTCGTGGATATCTATACACGATCAAGTTTGAAACAGACACCTTTAGCAATTAAGATGAATCATGTAATAAACACGATATGTACATAGACTCGTCCACATCAGAAAATATCAACTGTCTATATAGATTGAAAGTTTGAAATAGACAGAGAAATAATCTATAGTTTTACTAAGTACCAGGTACCCACAAGACTAAAACCAGGAGTAGTTACCTTTACCTTAACCAACTTGCTATCAAACCCTAATTTCTTAATCATTTCTTAACTGTCAAAATTGACTAATTTTAGTTACTCCTAGGTTACTTTCTTTTCATAGCTTTTATAAGTTTCATAACCAAAGATAACAATCAATTTCCTTGTATGTACAAATTTTAGCTACAGTACACTCCTTGTGGATATGAATCATGTGATACTCAATTTCCCTATATAGCATAAGGTGTTAACTTATTACTGATATCATGTACTTTGTACATTGATCACCAACTTACGTAATGAACAGTTTAAAATACTAATGACTTGAGAGTTGAGACAGTACCCGCGAATTTAATCTTTCGATACGTAAACTATAAAGCTTCTAGCCATAGCAAAAAAAAGAGGGGAGTAACAAATACTATACAAATTTTCCAATATATTGCATTTCGAAAGGAAAATGGACCCAACAAACAAAGGATTTAGCACAAACAGTAAATATATGTGGATGTGTCGGAATAACTGTCTTCCGAAAAAAGGTAACAGAGAGAAAGGGAAAAGAGATGGATAGAGATTTTGAAGATGTAATAATTACCTCGTAGAGAAACAAGATTGAATGATGCCAATGGCTGCCATGGGATAAATCGTCTCCAACTTATCAGTTACCGATTGAAGCATTGCCTTTCTTAGATCCTACAAAACTAGTTACAATAGTCAATAACTATCTTATCTAACATTATTGCCAAAACTAGAATACGAATTTAAATACAATTACAACAAATCGAAAGATTCAGTCAGAATCCTTAGACTTACAACTAGCATTTGACGTTTGCCGTTAAACTCGAAGACAACTTATGCTTTGTTATTAATGATTTATTTACACATAGTTTAAAAAAGCATATATTGGTTCTATCTACTTAATTGCATTTTGTAATTGGTAAAAAGGAAAAAAAAAAAAAAAAAAGAAGCTAGAAAAGAAGGCAGCACACAAGAATTAGGCCGAATGTCAGACTTAAGCGCAGATCAACCCACTTTCTTACAAAGAGATGTAGTGCATCAATTTTCAATGCTTCACTTATTCATTTCATATCAATGTATATCCATGCCACCATAAGTGTTATAGTTTCTTACATATGCAATAAAACACAAACTGGGAAGGAAATAGTTTCCGTGTCTAACTTTTTTCGCTTAATACATTGCAATTCCTAGAAAAACTTCAATTAACATCAAAAGGAAATTTCTTTAAAACATATAATAAAGACGTGTGAGTGTAAGTTACCTGTTGAGCCCGAATTCGACCTTGTCTTTCAGCAGCACATTTTTGTAAAGATTCTTTCAGTGATTTCTCAAGTTCCTCTATAATATTCTTCTTATCATTCAACTCTTTTCTTTTTTTACTCCAAAAGTACACTAAATATACACTCATCAAATTTTCATTACATTACAAGAATGTACATATATGTAATTTTTAGATACATAAAAATTAAAATAAAAAAGATATAACAAAACATTACCTGCTGATGCAGAAACAGCAGCAAAGGTCAATGTTATTGATAAAGTCAACCATTTTGAAGTTTCAGTCGACCACCTCCCTGCCATTGAGTTTAACTCAATAACACAAACCTCCGAAACCTTGTACTAGGGCTTAACCTGAGGCACACATAGACATACTGGTAATTTTTGTTTTGTTGGTAAATTGCAATAATGGTCCCTGTACTATACATGTATGTATATATATATGGTTGAACCATGTAGAAAGTTTACACTATATTGTTTGAGTTTTTTTTTTCCATAGAATAAGAAAAGAAATGATAATTTTTTTTTTAAATTGTCATTCTTGAATTTCTTTTATAAAAGAAAAAATAGGAAAGTATAGGAAAACTTAAAGGTTTTAAGTCCCAAAACTTTTTTATTAATTTTGGCATGATTGTGATGGAAAAGAAAGGATACATATATAAAATTACCATTTCACTATTCAAACTACATCTAATACTTATTTTATAAAGGCTATATGTGTAAAATTGTATCTTTTTTTCTTTTCCTTTCCATTCATTAAAACTCAAGAATGTAATCAACTATTTCTTTTCTTATCATATCTTTCATTTTTTTTAAACTCAAGAATGCATTATATTTATATAATTTCTTTTCTTTTCTTCCCTCATCTAATCTTATCATTTCTTTTCTTTTCTTTTCTTCCCTATTTATAGAGTTAAAAAGTTTATATATGTATGTCTCTCTGTTAAAAATTTATTGTTTTTTACTAAAATAAGGAGATAAGTTTTAAAATGATGTTTGTCATTGCTTCCAAACACCCCTATTAGTGTACAGAAGTCCACGACCCACAACAATCTTTTTGATTTCCTTCCTTTTTCACCTGAGCAACAGGTACTTTAATGCCCATTATTGTTCCCCCTTTTTCTTTTAATTTTATATACGAGTATATATATATGCATTTGATGTAGATAGATAAGTTAATAAATAAAATGTTCTTTATTAAAGATTAAAATCATCAATAATTGTCTTGATTTGACCAAACTTATTGATTTGTTGTGTATATATATATATATGCTGAATAGTGAATATGAAGACTTTTTTTCCTTGTAGCCAAGAATTTATAATTCCCAATGCCAAAATTAGGATTTGTGATCATATTAGTATTGTTCTTTTACTTGGCATTGCATATTGTGTTGCCAAATTTCAAGATTTTTAAGCCTCTTATTGTATGTAGAAGAAGTTTCAAGTTTGCCCAAAAAGTTCTTAAATTTGATAGCATGCTGCATTCACAAATATCACTTCATCGAATTCGCATGCTTTCGGAAAGGTATGATAATAAGGTACATGTATTTGATTATGTCCATAGTTAGTTTTGGTTTGAAATTCTGTCAAAGTCAGCATACCTCATTTGCAAAAAGTTTGAATTCAATTGGTTTGTAAGTGTTTTCTTTCGTTTAGTTAGTATAAATTGGATGTGTTCTTTTTGCATTGTGTAAAAGATCCACTATTGTTGGTATTTGATTAAGTCAATAATAGTTTTTCGGTCAATATTTGATCAAAGGCTCAAAGCATACCACCAATGCAAAAAACTGAGTTTGATTCAAGTTTATCACGAATGCAGAAATCTTAGTAGAAGGGTGAAGGGTTTAGATACAAATATGGACCAATCCTCATGGAAGCTATTGCTAGAAGAATTAACATTCAAAGAAAACTCGGCCCCTTTTAATAGTTGTCATGCTTCTACTATAGTTGAGGTATAAGACGAAATTTTTTTTAGTACTTCCTACATACAAGGGTTATAATGGTCCTCAGACGATAATTAGCAATTCCAAAATGGTGGTTATGATTTACTGATTTCGGTTACTCTTAGGTTGATAAAGACTACTTTTTGGTAGCATACTTTGGGGGGTCCTATGAGGGGGCACCGGATGTCAAAATTTGGTTACAAATGCACAAGGTATGTATGTTTAGGAATATCAAGTATGAATAAGTTTATTATATTGACACTGAGTTGTAAAAGTTATATGGGTTAAAAATGAGCATGTATCGTCTTAATAGTTTCAAAAGTTATTTTCATTGAGGCTAATGGTCAACATGACTTTGACAGGATGGTATTTGGCATCCCCCAGTAATTGCCGACGAGCAACAAGATGTTCCGATGTGGAATCCTGTATTATTTAAGCTTTCCTCCAATGAGCTGCTCCTCTTCTACAAGGTCGGGCAGGAGGTACAAAAGTATGTTTTTACCGTTTAACCAGTTGTGCTTTTGTATAAAATAAATTTTCTTGATGGATTTTTTATTTTTACTAGGTGGAGTGGCTGCATGAAAAGGTCAAATGATGGTGGTGTAACTTGGAGCGCGAGAGAACAACTTCCTCCTGGCATCTTAGGACCGATTAAGAATAAGGTTGAACATTTGATTTACTCTTTGTTTCATTTAAGGGTTCATAATTACGGAGACCATGATATCCTGGCGTGTATTTTTTTTCTGTGCAGCCCATCTTACTTGAAAATGGACAATTACTATGTGGTTCATCTGTCGAGAGTTGGAACTCATGGGGTGCTTGGGTGGAGGTTGTGTGCTTTACCTTGATGATCAATTCTCTGACTATAACTAAGTGAACCAGAGATGTTAACTTCGTTTTGTTTTATAATCCCTAAAACAGATGACTGCAGATTCCGGCAGGTCGTGGAAAAAATATGGACCAATTTATATCAAAGACCAGTCCCTCAGTGTAATCCAACCAGTTCCTTACAAAACTGAAAAAGGAAATCTACGTGTTCTATTAAGATCATTTGATGGTATTGGTCGAATTTGTATGTCAGAATCCTTTGATGGTGGCGAAACCTGGAGTTTTGTAGTCCCTACTGATTTGCCCAACCCAAATTCAGGTTTTAATCCATATTAACATAGTACCATATTCTTTTTCTTTTATTTTTTGTTGCAAGTTAAACAATTTTTTTTCCTGAAAATGCCAATAAAAATACTATAAAAAGTGTTGAGACTGACCAAAATCTGAATGACCCCATCATTTTCTCCAAACAACTCATATTGTAATTGTTTTTCATTCATGGTGACTTAACAGGTATAGATGGTGTAAAACTAAGTGATGGTCGGGTTGTGCTTGCGTATAATACGATCTCCAGAGCTGTGCTGAAAGTTGCTGTTTCAGCAGATGACGGAGACTCGTGGCAAGATGTTGCAACATTGGAGGATACAGAAGGAATGGAATTCTCATATCCTGCTGTTATTGAATCAAGTGATAAATGTGTTCATATCACATATACGTATAACAGGACACAGATTAAGGTAGGAATTTCTTGGTTTTACACTTCTACAGATTGTAAGTTTTTTCGATTACAGTTGTATTAATTTTCTAACTGCATTGTTATTGTTCTCAGCATGTTGTTCTCCAACCGAAAAAGGTGCAATAAAACTCAGAGAAACAAGATCTTGAAGATTTCTTTTTGATGTACCTTCACGGGTATTTTACAGATTTCTTGTTTGTATACTTTCATGTGTCAGATCACAAGAACAGATTGTGTACTTATTTCTTATTAATCGCAAGAACTTACTGTTTTACATTTGACATTTTTGCACATCAGATTGTTTGAGCATGATATTTGAATGTTGATTAATCTTAACTGTTCAGTGTGATTAAATGAATCATGCATGTATATGACTTGAAAATATGATACATATGAAATAGAAATAAATACAATTGCTAAACCAAACTACATAAATATGTATTTTGAATACAAAACTATTTTTAGATTTCTATGTTTAGAAGGTGGTATCTTTGTCTATTTCATAGAACTCGATGTTCTTGTATTTCTGAGAAATTATCTCTGCTTGAACTTTTCTTGCCGTGTCTGTAGCACAACCAACCAGAATTAAGACTGAGGTACCCGCAAATCCACGGAAAGCTGTGAGGTGTGTCGTTTGTTCCACAACAGCAGGCCCAGCTGCAAGAACCGCCAAAAATACTGACCCTAAAACTGATATCCTACTTAAAACCTGCAGACAACAACATATCAGCTTTTTAAAAGACTATTTTCTTTTTTGTTGCAAATAGACCATCGTCATTAGGTAAATGCATTGAAAACACCACACTGCAAGAATCAGATATTTCGGAATAGATGTGTATTTTCTGCCTCTACATGCCAATAAGCCCAATAATTTGTCCAGAATTTTTCGTTTATTTTTAAACGGAATAGTCTCTTTTGCATTTTTTTTACAAAAAATGCTAGTTTGTTTGCATCAAAAATCATAAGGGTTTAACTCCTAGGGTTGACTTTGTGATAAATTTTATAGGACGATAAGTCTAACCCATTTTTGGAGGTCCTAGGTACAAATTTGACTAAGATCAAACAATATCTAGGAGCCCGGACAACTTCATAGATAAATATTTTACTGATTTATGTGTAGGGGGGACTTTGCATGAATCACATGGATTTAGTAGCCCACTAAAGGTGGAGTGAAACTACAGGTACAGAAAACGAGGGAGCGTTCAAATGTATGTTTGAAAAGTAATATGTTGGAGCTTCAAATAATTTTTGATAAGTTAAAAAAGTAGCAAGAAAAAATGACCAGAAAAGGACTTAAGAAAAAATTAGAGTATGTATTTGAAAAAATATATAAATATCTCTAGTTTTCGACTTAAATAAGAGTAAATGTGCAATTAGAAATTCCCCATAGATGATTAGTTTTGTTGCTGCTTGTATGACACCCTGATTATCCCTATTCAGAAGCAGACTAATTTCTGTACCGGATAGAAATGCAAAGTCGAACATTTGACACTACAGATAAGATATTGAGAATTACCGTTCTGATGAATGCCGCTGTGCTTTTGCCAGGCCGTACCAGAGGAATGGAGGCACCTTGACGCTTCAACTGTTCACTGACATCATCGGGATCCAGTTGTAGGAAAGTGTAGTAATAGTTAAAGAAGCCTATCAATAATATGTTTGTTGGGAGATAGAAAGCACCTAAATAGTTACAAAATATAGTGAGATAAAGATCTTAAAAATTATCAGCTACCACAACAAAATTTGGTTCAAATACCCTTCTTACCCCCTGGATTCAAGCCGATGGCGGCATTTTTTAGAACATTTAAACCAGTAAACCGTGCTAGAGTGGCAGGAAGAGCTAATGATGACGTGGAGAATATGATTGGCATTACTCCCGAACTGTTGACCTGACCACATCATGCTCAAATCAATTCAATAAACCGGCAGTCAGAAAGCAGGAAATAATAAAGGTTATTTCACAAAGCATACATACCTTGAAAGGCAGGTAGGCAGATTTCTGAAGCCCCCCTGATTTACTACTGTACCTTGAAGCATAATTAATAGGAATTTTTCTTTCGGCTTCCTGAAACAGTTCAACGGTTACTTCACTGCCAGAAAAGTAGCCAAGACAGTTTTCACAAAGACCAAACAGTGAAATAGGTAATTTTACCTGAACATAGACGATGCTAAGAACTAGCAGGAAGAATGAAAAAACGATGGCAGCTAGACCCGTATAATTACCATCTTGAAAAGCCTCGGCAACTGTTCTACCAAATGATGCTGGCAGATAGGAGATGATGCTTGTAAAAATCAGAAGTGACGTACCATTTCCAAGTTTTAAATCTGTGATTCTTTCTCCAATAAATGTTGTCAACACTGATCCAAGTGTTAATAAGATAACAGAAGATAAGACCCACTGAGTGCTGAAGTCTTCGACATATGGACGAAGAAACAGTGCTTGACCAATTGCCTACTCATGGGGAAAAACCTTAGTTTAGAGATTAATAATATGTGATAAAATAGTAGTTGGTCTTATAAAAGAATTACTTGTTTCATCTCATGAAATTGAATCAAACCTTTTTTATAGAACATTCTATCCTACTCTTCCTAAATTACACGCATGCCTAGGATGAAACCCAAGACTCTTGAAAAACCCCTTATTAATCCACCCCCCAAATGTGGGAAGTGAGAATGTGAGACTCGAACCCGGGTGGATCCTCCCAAGGTCAAAGACCTTACCAATGGGCCACAGAAAAAAAAATATTTACTAAAGTTTCGAGGGTTATTGTTGGGAAAATTTGAATATATGACAGTTTTAAAATAGAGAATTCTAATCAAATATTTACCGATATCATAAGGGTTTTTTCTAGGGCCAAAAAAACTGAAACCCTGGAATAGAACTTTGACCAAAGTTGACTACAGTTCTTTTTGCAATTAGCGGTGTTACATATACCAATAACCGTTGATGCTAAGGTCGTAGAAAAGTTAATGGTAAATGTAATTTTGAAAATCATGTCTTTCACAGAAACCTGATGTGACCAACCTTTGTAGACAATTGAGCCTTAATGGAAGTTTTTTTACCTGCACCACAGCAAACCCAACAGAAGCATATCGAGTATACTGAAGAATTTTCTTTCTCCCTGCTTCACCTTCTCTTTTTTGAAGTTCTTGTAACTTGGGGTAAATTTGTGTAAGAAGTTGAAACACGATAGATGCATTAATGAACGGGACTATACCAAGGGAGCATATCCCGAGCCGACCTATTCCTCCTCCAGAAAATGTGTCCAAAGTACTTAAAATACTGTTTTGGTCCAAGTTCCCTACAAATGCTTCTCGGTTCACTCCACCAAGTGGTATGTATATTCCGAGTCGAGACAAAGCTAAGTACCCCAAAAGTTTAAGAAACTTTCCAGGTAATGGGCCTTTGAAGAAGTCACCAAAATCGATGGAAGTGTCCTCTATTGCAGCTGTCAACCATAACAAAAATCCATACATCACAATAACTTACGAAAGAAGCTTTTTAGTTTGCATCATAAAGATATGTAATCAATTTTCTCATTTATTGTGCTTGATTGCAAATTAGCCACTGCTCTTGCAAAAAAGTAGCAATTTTGACCTGCTTATTATTAAGTCAATTCAAGTTATGCTTATTCTCCAACTGGTTAAATGAATCAAACTGAAGACAGTGCTAAAAAGGAAACATGTCGAAAGTTGGCAAAAGTTTATTTCTTAAGGCATATAACCTCTTAAATCATTTAATTTAAAAACTAGTTTACTGAAATAATATAACTTTTTTTAAACCATAGTTGACGCATTAACAACTTAAACATTATTGACCAAATATGTTTGGGGTAAATCCACTCCTGCCGATTGTGACCTGTTACCCAACCCGCCCAATCCACCCATTTTGACACCATTACATGAAAGATACTAAACTAAGCACTTAGCACTTTTGTCCACGATCATTTTTCTAGTACGTTTCCACATCATATTTTTGCCTTTATGCAAAATGATGGTATGTTTGCAAGAAAAATTAAAGTACAATAGTTCCGAAAGTTAATCATCTGAAAACAAGAGAAAGTTGATAATCAGATCCAAACCTGCCGCTCCTCTAGATGGGGAAGATTTATCATTTTTTGTACCAAATGAACTTTCAAATGTCTCTGAAAACAATCCCAAAACACTTTCCCAAGCAGAACCCAGACCTGATGTTTTACCTGTATTGATACCTAGTGGATCAAAATTAGAGCTCTCGCAGCTGGAAAAAGATGAAAGAAAAAAACTGTCAAATATACTGCCAATGCATCAGAAAGCGTACATTTAAGTGTTAATGGTAAATACATGTTAAATCACTGTCTGAAATAAAGCTATTATCCTCATTTACCAAGCTTATACATAGGATTGGCAACTTTTCCAAGAGTCTACTTACACTTACTCTCTATTCCCTTCTTGAATCTACAGAGTTCCATATCCATTGCCAGGGCCTCATCCAAATGAGACATGACAAGGAAGATACAATAGGGCCTAACTAAAGTTTCATCATTAGCATAGTAGCTACATAATTCAGTACATATGTCTTTGTTTTGTACCATATTACATCTGTGGCCAAGTTCAAGAATCATGATCATTTAAGGAATGGAGACTTTGTTTTAAAGTTCAAACTATTCTTAACAGAAACTCAACTAAAATTAGTCTCACAAAACTCAAAGAAAGCATATATATGTCATTATGAGCATTTGGGATTGATTGTTCAACTGTTTATCTGCTTATTAGTTATATTAACGCAGATAAGCAATGACACACTCTTCTGCAAATGGTTTATCTGCATAGCTCAAAGCAAATAAGCACTTAAAACTAAACTAGTATGTAACCGCGCAATGCGACAAGACTGAACACTTTGTCGCCGACAACGACAAGTGGTCTTGCCTTGTTTTGCGTCGCGAAACATTTTATTCAGAAACTGTATAAATAGGTTGATACATACTTATAATTTACATTTATAAGCACTTTATAATAAGCAATCCCACTATGCAATTTATAATTGGAAATGGCAGGACCACTTCGGTCTGGTATGACTGGTGGAATGATAATGGACCACTATGCAATTTATATAGTAGAAGAAGGATTCATGATGCAGGTTTTGAAACTAATATGACTATTGATAGAATGGTTGAGCATGGAAGATGGATTTTTCCCGATGAATGGAGGAGACAACACCCTTTCCTTAATGAAATCCCGACTCCCACCAATCTTGTTATTAAGGACAGAGTAGTCTGGAGACAAAATAATGGGAGTGATGTGGAGTTTGCTGTTAGCAGGGTATAGGAGGATCTAAAGGAGAATGGAACAAAAGTAGATTGGAGTAAGCTAGTCTGGTTTTCTCAAGGTATAATATGTTCATCCTATGGCTTGCTGTCCATGAGAGATTGCAGACACAAGATAGACTAATGATGTGGAATAGGGATGATAATTTGAGATGTTTTCTTGGCAATGAATGCCCGGACTCACATATCCATCTTTTCATTCAATGTAAGTTTTCAAAAGTTGTTTGGGAAGAGATGTTGAAGAAGTGTTCTATCAAAGAAATTTCAGGGAATTGAAGAGACATTGTATCAATTATGGCTTCTAAATGTACAAGCAATGCTGTGGCAAGTGTGGTTGGAAAACTCGTCCTTGGAGCGTCTGTTTATCATATATGGCAGGAGTGAAACAGAAGGTGCTTTGGAGGGGAAAAGAGAAGTGAAAAGGTTGTTACTGATTGCATCACGGAAACTATCAAACTGAAAATGTTGAGCTTGAGGGTTAAAAAGACTAAGAATGTCATTCAAGAGTATAGGAGATGGGATATTCAACCTATTTTCAGAGACTAATTTCTTATGGTCACAGATTGGGTTTTGATTGAATTGTGCTACTATGATGCATGTGCGAACTGGAATAGAGAGTGCGTGAAAGATGAGCCTTCTTGGTCCATTCTAGTGAGTTGTGTTTAGATGTATTTCTTGCAAAAGTAATTAGTTTGTTGAATTTGTTTCAGTATATTTGAGGTATGGAACTTTGCAGCAGTTGGGTTTGTCCAATTGGCTGGGATGTATATTTGTAAATATTGGTTGATTAATATATAATGTTCACCTTTGGAGAAAAAAAATAATAAGCAATCCCAAACACCCTAGAAGCTAACAGTATGTTTTTGTTTGGTGGACTATTATTTTGTGACGGAAGGAAAAGTACACAAGAAATGCATTGAAAAAATTCCCAACTCGGAGAAAGCAAAATCAAGATGCAAAATACCAAATTCCCAATGAGCATATGCTTGCAATAATTTAACAAAATCTTGCAATAATAACATCTAATTATATAATTAGAGCTGCAAACAAACTGAACAATGGACGAACCGTTCATGAACTGTTCGGCGGGAAGTTTGTTCACAATCATTCATTTAAATGAACAAATCAATTTTCTTAACGAACTAACATGTACACAGATTTTTTTGTTAAGATATCCTTAAGTTAAACGAAAGAACACGAACATGGTCTCATTCGATTCGTTTATAGTCCTAAATATAATGAAAAAGCACCCGACTTTACAAACAAAGATTGAATTTTGTAAAGAACCCAATATGAAAATATTGAAAAAAAATGAGGGAATACCAACCTGGTGGATAAGAGAGTGTTGTTTTTGGTTCTTCTTGTGTGGACAGAAAGTGTGGCTCTGCAAATATTATTATTATTTCTTTTATAATGAAATGGAGTGCGAAATTTGCAAGAAAGGTAGCATTGTGTTGAAGCAGATGATGAAGATGATGACGCAATCTCTCCCCCTGTTATCAACATTATCCCCAACTAGTTGTTTTCACTTGTCTTGAGATTTTTCACTTCAAAGAAAGGGGACTACTAATTTTTTATTTGATCTGTTAAAAAGAGAATATTTGGAGGGGGGAATTTTAAGAAAGCTGAAACCTTAGGGGAGTTTTATTAAAATTAAGAAAACTATAAACCGGAAAAACATATGGCTTTTGGTTTGGGTATTTATGAAAGAAAAATGATCAATCAAAACTAAAACTATTGACTCAATTTGAGTTTAATTTTAGGAGAAAAATGATAAGAATTGAAAGGATTTTTTTTTTGTTGATTTTTCAATGTTCCTTAAAAAAATTTATGCCCATTAATGGGATCACTTCCAATCATCTTTTTTCTTTTATATAATTTAAACTCAACACATCATAAGACAATATATTTTTGAATATAACTTGTATCTATACTTATAAAACTTAACTTATGTTCAGTAGATATCTTATTATATACCGTACTTATCAATATGTATTTTATATAAAAAGTACATATCATGATCAATCAATGAATTCAGTTATTTCGTTTTTAAACTCTTATCTTATTAAATTACACTCTGATATCTTATCTTTTAAAATATTTCGACTATCACTTTTATATCGGTCACATTTAGATCTACCTACACTCGACACCATCACCACTACTAATAGTTATCGCCATCATCACCCGTCACCTACACCTCCAGACTCCGTCGTGAACATCATTGTTGCATTAAACAAGTATTATGCTAGTTATTATATTAACATAATGGGTGAAGGTTTAGATTACTCCAAATGCAAAACCTTACCAATGGGTACCAACCGATTGGTTTATATTAACACACACAAAGGATATTCATTTACTTGTTTTATCCAATAAAAACAAATATATAAACTGTTTAAAGTTAAATGAACGTGAATGTGAATATGTATAACTAAATGTTTTATGATAACGATAAATATATAGATCTAAAATTAAATGGAAAAAACCCCACAAGACTAATTGTCATTTCTAGTCCCAAACAAACCACCTAAGAGTGACACTAAGTCAAGATGTTCTCAAAAGATTGACAACAAATATAACAAACAACCTTTTATGTCTAGCTTCAAACATTCTCGGACTAAATAACGAAGGCTGGTCTGCAACTTTGTATAGGAATGAGCAAGTCTATTCAATCAATCACTACTTTAATAAAAAGCAAACTTAAAAAGCTAGAAAGTTTAAAAAGAGAAGTATAAACAAACATGCCAACATCGGTTTGAGGAGGCCAAAACTCACTTTTAGCTCAACATTTACTTGCTACAATGAGACGTGTATAATACAGACTTTTAATTCTTCAAATGAAAAGTCTAAAATATAAAGCTACCAGTGTATCTAGCATTTCTAACGTGCAGCATACACAAGGTTGCATCCACTTGTAAGCCAAAAACTATCAGTTAGCGAATAAATAGAAAACAATGTAGACCCAAAATGAACTCAGCAGACGGTGGAGCCATGTTTCATAAGTATATAGATATATATATGTCTTGATCTAGTTGATTCAACCCCATAAGTTGACTAACTGATATCCGGCTCAACAGAAAAGTCAGGTTCTTCCGGTTTCTGCAGTTTAGGTAACCTGCCTTCACTTTTAAGCCTCCGAGCAATTCCCCTTCTTGTGTTTGCAGCAAACCTTGATGCCAATATGGTGACCCCTAGGTTTGACTCAACTTGAGCTGTTGGACCATGAGACTGCTCATTTTCTTGATCCACTTGGTGATGACTTTGATCATGTTCATCATCATCATCATCATCATCATCATCATCGTGTTCATGGTGATCAACAAAAGACTCCATTGTTGAAAGGTATCTCGCCATGGTCCTCCTTTTATGTCTTCTCCAAGCAGCCTGTATAAAGCAAGCGGCCCATGTCCTCCAATGGTGGGAATAATGTCTAAAAGTATGCTGCAATTTCTTGCTATGCAGTCTTCTGAACTGATTTGCAACAAATTTGAGATCTTCAGCTCGTAGGGCAAAAGCTTCTACTTCTGTAAGAGATCGCACAGTTCGGGTTGAAGATGGTAAGTTGACTGTTGACTTTGGATGTAAAGCCCACGCAAGAAGTTCTTCACCACAAAAATCTCCAGGCCTCATTATGATGGAATTAAAGAAGCCCGTCCGGCCTCCATTTGTTGTGGAGCTTTCGAGTCTGCCTCTAATAATGAAAAACATCTCTGTTACAGGATCTCCTTCACGAACCATGTATGCACCTTCGGTGCTTAAAGATGAAACGAGACGCTCGCATATGGCATCCAGTAATTGGTCATCCATCTGCGAAAAGAACGGAACCTGCAATGTGCAAAAAGCAATTTACTTAAATTAGTTTTAAGTATGAACGGATAGATCGTTCATATATACTTCAAATACAACATTGGGGCCAACTAACTTTTAAGATTTAAAAGTAGCATTCCTAAAATCTGTTTATGAACGCATCAGTGCATGCTAGTACACGAAGATGAGTGTGGGGAAATATTATGCATGAAACGATGAAAAACAGTGGAGGTGTTTAAACGTGCATTTTGGAGCGATTATGTCACATTGAATAATCAGATACTTAAATTGCTGCAGGAGATCAGTATTGCTTCAGATGTTTGAAGTTGTGACAATCCGCATACAAATTCTGACATTGACAGGAAATAATAAATGTGCAAAAAAGGAGACACACCATTTAAGATGAGAGTAAAGGTCTCTCAAATAAGGTTGAGAGAAGGGTTGATTAGAAAATTTTATTTAGCTGTGTTTTGAAGTACCTAGTATGAAACTGATTATGAGAGAATCACATAATTAGAAGCAGAATTTATTAATCCAAACATTAATAATGGAAAGCATACCCGGCGAACAAGGTCCAAGCACAAGTGGCGTTGGATATCCCGTCGAAGATCAGCAGGTAAGCCATGAAGGATAGCTTCTTCATGTACTCCTCGAGTTGCAACCCACTTATATTGAACAAAACGCCTAACACGTTTTCTCAAATCTTCAGGCAGTTGACGGTGTCTCATCCACTCCTCAGTATCTCTTCGCCTAAGCCTCCATTCTTCAAGTCTCATGGTTAATGATTGTAGGTATGTCTACACATGCCACAAGCCCACAACATGGATATATAATCAGAGATTTATTAAAGTAAGAGGTGGATTCATACAATAATTATGCTTCCGCATACCTGCATGTTGCCAATCAGGTGTGCAAACAAAACAAGACCAACAATGGCAATGAGTATTGCAAATGATGTCTCCCCTATGAATGTGGTAGTTGACAAGTTTTGCCCATATGAACTGGAAAACAATATAAAATCATGGTTAGCAGATAATACTGTTTGCACTGGGCACCTGACGTATAAAGAATGGTTTAACATTCCAAATAGCTCGTTATTTAACTTCATAGTGGAAGGACACGAGTGCATCATACAATATGGGTTATGTCATTTGAGGGTATTTCTGTCATTGAACTAACATCAGCTTCTAACATGCATCAATTCTATTTGCTTGGAGGATTGTTGCTTATAATGAGTGCCCATAAAAGATAGAATTATCTAATACATGCAAATATGTGTACGTAATAAGCAACCTGGTAGATGTGTACACTTATAAACCAACGATAACTGGTTTACAAACAGTCGTGATGACAAGTGGTTTAAATAAATGAGAGATTGAGAACCTCTCTACAAATTGTGGTGTTGGGAATTAAATCTGCAAGTATGTAAAATATGTTTTCTTTTGGTTAATAAAAGTCTTACTCTCAACAAATGACAACCAGGCACAAGCATGAAAAAACAAAATCAGAAAAGATCCAAGAGGCAGTATTACTCGGGGAGGTTGTCCTATATTTCTTCCCAGATCAAGCCCTCTATGACTCTATACCTTCACAGCCTAGTATTTCTAAAAGCAGTAAAGCAATCACCACCAATGGATGGCCCCACATATTGATATCATGACTATCATTATGGCATAGGCGGTCTTACACTGGGTAAGTACTCAAGAGGCTCTCGAACTGATCCCCGCCAACCCCGTGACTCGTGAGGTTGAATCAGCTGCTCTGGATATACCATTCTACCATAGGGTGACATGGTTTAACCAGTATTAGTCACACAAGGCTCTCATATGTCAAATTTAAGTCTAGGCATCTAACACTTAGGCAAACTAATTTCCGTAAAGTACTATTATAGTAAAACAAGTGACACCTGCAGTAAGGGTGTGCAAACAATTTATTTAACTTGAGTAAACAGGCCAATTTGCTTCAACATGGTGAGGTTTGACATCCATAAATTGGTCAACTGGTTTGAAATCTATTTACCCTGTTAGGTTTAAGATTTAAAGTGACAACAAGCAGTCATTTCAGCCAAACTGAACCATGCATATTATGAATATCTTAAAACTTATACTGAATATTAAAGTAATTTGTATGCAAAGTCAGCAGTTAAATTTGAATGTTGATATTCAAAGAAAAAAAGTTCAAACTACCAAAGGGCCTTTGACCTAGCGGTATTGGGTGTGATCCATCAAACAAAAGGTTGTCAGTTGAAATCTAACTTGAGGAAATTGGTGTAGATGATTTAGGTGGTTGTAGGTGTGTAACTAGTTGCCTTTCAACAGAAAAAAAAATAAAGGTTCAAACCCTTTCCCCTTTTCTCTTTTCTTTACTATCTTTGAAGATGAGCTTCCGTATGTGAAACTAAAAAACTAAATCAGATGCTAAAACCAGTCGAAACAAACAAGTTTTGGTCAGTACAGCCAAGTCTATTAATTTGGATAAATTTATTTTGCAAATTGTCATTTCGAATCCCCAAATTGACACACACATCCCTACCCCTCAATCTATCAGCCTATCACGTACTAATCTCAAACGTTACCCACTCGTGCAATTACCTCACTCTTTTTACTCTATTTCGTACAGCATTTTGTTCTTAACATTTCAGGTTCCTTATGGTGAGTAGTTAACTTACAGCTCCTTTATGTAACCCTGGAAAATCTTTGTTTTTATTAAAGATTATAACACATGTTTAATTATGTCAAGACTAATTTATGAATATTGGATCACGAATTGTTACATGACTTGATTTTGTAGCGATCTTTTGCATCTCTTTAGAACTTTGTCTGATTCTATGATGACAGCTTGCTTGAGATACACTCATGGTTTTTCCCGGGTCTTTATTGGGCTTGTTACACTACAGACTGATTCACTTTAGAGTAAAATTTTAGGAGATCAACTTTGAGATCTCATCTTTAATTGTATAATGATATAGCTTTGATCTAAATACTTTATGTCAATCTAGTATACATGGAGTAGTCAATCTATGAGAATCACTTAGGAATCCTAAATTGAATATTTATGATCCTTATCTTTTTAGTTCAATTTCGCTAAAAAGAAAAATTAAAAAAATTCAAGCTTTAGTTATTTCAAATTCAGTAGTCACTTCAACTTTATATATTGCAAGTACATAATTTCTTAAAGATGGAAGAAAGGCATACCTTAGTTGTTGTAATCCCCACCATAAACAATAGAAGTATTTGTGAAAGAAATTCGAGGATATGACATTTTTTTGCACTGCACTTTCAAATATTCCATACTTAAAGTTGAAGGGTGAATCATCATTAGCAGTGCACCTCTTGAACGCATTGGTCACATTTGCCCAATTTCTGCGATCACTATGATTGATGGAGCCGCAATCCAGATAACTAGCTTTACATGAAGCTTTTTCAAGATTGCAAATAGATTTCCAGCACGACATGTGTCGATCAATGGATAGCAGATACCAAGCTGCACCCAATACCTAATCACCAGAAAAAAATGTCTCAAGTAAAAAAACAAAGGAACGAAGTTGGATTTAATTTTCTGTATATTATATAGATTCAATATACATACATGACTAGCCAACATGTACAACATTAAATTATATGCAGCCCCTGCCCAAGCAGTTTTTGTCACCACTCCTGTTGCTTTGACCAATTCAGAACTTAAAGGAAAAATTAGATATAATCTCGGAATATATTGTAATAGTACAATCAACGCAAGGGCGTTATTATTGTGATTGGCCCGTGAGCTCCTCGTTGCTGGTATGATGAACCAGATAACAAACTGCAAAAATTCCACAAATATCAGCACCAATGGGAAGAAAGCGAAATAACCTATTTAAACACTCCATCTAAAAAGCATGAAAAGTACCTGCGGGAGAGGAAGCGTTGCAATTAGATCAATGAAAAAATCAGTTCTAATATATCTTCTGGCAATCTTCTTAGGATCCATAACAAGCTCACCTCTCCCAAAAACCCGAGAGCTAGGAGCAACATAAGCTGTCCTAAACTTAATTGCCATATGTAATATATAAAACAAATCTGCCAGAGTACGAAAAGTAGTAACAACTATTCGCAGATTCAAGTCCGTTTTCACACACCATGAGTCTTGGTCTCCTACCACACCAGGCAAATAGAAATACAATGGATCGATAAATAATGCCAACAAGCAAGATACAATAAAAATCCGGTTCCACTTTAACACAATCTCACTACCCGGATCAAGTATCCGCTTTTGCCATGGCTCATGATCCTCGGGAAATAAATTACTTGTTCCAGGTTTCGAATTAGGATTTCCGTTGACTTTTCCCATACCAAAATTGGATTTTGGTAAAAGGGTTAAACCATTGTACCCGGAAGACGATTTTTCAAGGTGTAAGGGCTCACTTCTTCCCCATACAAAATCTTTCTTTTGCTTGTCATTTGCATAAAACCTACATACATAATTATAATGAGCCCACAGAATACAGATATCTATGGTATGTACTTAAACTCTAAATCCAAAACTTAGCAATCTAAATGGGGAAATGTACATGGTCAAGCGATAATATCTCCATGACCATATCCGAACCTTCTCCTAGAGATTCGAACTTGAACCTCTTGTGAGGACACAGTATGTCTCACCACTAGGTCACCTTAGTGGTGGTTACACTCACACCTTAGCAATCCAGGTAGGGCAAAATAACCTTAAATCATATCAACTCTTTATTTAGTTTGTAACAATAGTTCATTAAATTTCCTAAATCTTTTTTTTTTTCTTTTTGGCTAAGCATAAGTACAAAAAGTTTGCTGACAACCAACCAAAACACCATGTTAAACTACACTCAATAATAAAAGCAGCATACTTTCACATCACACACATGTTTCTTTTTCCATAATAAATCTAACAATAAATCATCAAGAATTTTAACAAACATTAAAAAGATCAAATTTTGAACACAACCCACTCCTTATAATCATAAATAAAATCAAAACTCTAAAAATCTTGGAAAATAAACACGAAAAAACAAAAAAGATTAAATTTTTAAAGATCAAAAAATCTAACCTGACAATCTTCTCCTTGTTTAACTCCATAAGTTAAAAACCCAAGACAAAAACCTCTGATTAAGTCTTATGTTGTGGGTAAAGATTGATGATGGGATGTTGGGGAAACAGAGAAATAGTGAAAGTGACAATTAATGAGAGAACAATAATTGGGTAATGGTTTCTGTTTCCATAAATTGTAGTAAAAAATACATAGGTCTATATATGTTTTTTTTTACAAAAATTGTATTATAGATATAGTATAGATACAAGTGTATATATATATGAAATATATGAAAGGAATATTTAAGGATTTAAATTAGTTGTTTAAAGGTACATTCGAGGAATGTTATGTTAAAAGGGGTATAAGATGATTAATTAATTAATGAGATGTTAGGAATTGGCTTCTTAATTTGATGATAGAAAATTAGAAACTAGTGGTGTTTTTGTATTAGTGAAAAAGGTAAAGTAAAAAGAACGAGGAAAGATATTTAAAGAAAATGGTGTCATAGTCACGAGCCATAACAGTGGGGAAATGAGTAGGGCCAGCTTTTCTTTAAAAACAAATTAAAAGTGATGAGTAGGCCCGTTTTTGTTGACTCAATTATCTCAGACTATCATTTTTTTATAAATCTTTATACATCTTTATAAATTCTTCAAATCTTATAATTTTATCTCTAACCATACAAACATCCTTACATATCATTTTATCTCCACTAAAAACAAAAATATATTAAGTAAAGACAAGTAAGGGCATGCCCTTAGGTAAGAGCATCCTTCAAAAAAATCATTAATTTTGGACAAGCTTCAATGGCAAAGGATATCCAAGGGCACGTAATGACACCCCATTGGAGATAGCCTAAGGTGGGGAATGCTTCACTCCGTTCATCCCCGCTTTTTCTCTTCCTCCCCGCCCAGTCCCTAAATGCACTGAATGTTTTCTTGTCCCTCCCTGCCACTCCCCACCCTTTTTTATTTTATTTATTTTCTATTTATTTTTAACTAACTAAATAAAAAGTTTAATCTAAAACAAATATTACTAAAACCATAAAATATTAAATAATATTACTAAAATCATTACATTACATTATATTACTAAAATCATTAAAAAAAATCACATTATATATATTACTAAAATTATTAAAAACATTACATAAACCTAATACTCTGAATAGTCTGAGTTCACAGTACTGTTGTCGTCGTTACGATGAATGTATAGATAGGGTTCATGAGACACGGTAATTTCCCGGGGTTGAGGAGATACGTACTCTAACTCCTGGTCAGTATGATAATCTACATGCTGACCACCACCAACATTGCCTTGCGAGAATAACGTGTGGTCAAGCGTGGCTGTGAAGATGGAAGAGGCAGTGGTAAGTTGGATAATAATTTGGTTCAGCCAGTCGATCTTCTGTCGAAGATATACTACATACTCAGTTTCGGCAGTGTTCCGAACCCGATCGGGAGCTTCAATTAGATTGATTTTGGTTTAGTAAGTCGCCTTCTCGTCGGATACACTCTGAATGACGGTGTTCACTTGAGATCGGTGTTTGTCGTCGTTGACTATGTGGGATGACATTGCCATCTTAATATCCCTAAGGTTCATGTTTGTCATTTGTGTGTGTTGTGAACAACTGGGTATATAGCCACATCCCCCTAAGGTGGCTATAGCCAAAGGGGATTGCATCACCATCTTAATATCCCTAAGGTTCATCTTAATATCCCTAAGGGGCTTCCTATCATCTATTCACATCCCTCGGATGGGTGAAATTTACCTTATCTGGCATAATACTTTTAACCACATCGTTTTTGGCTTTACGTGAATTCAACCCAACGTGTCAAAGCAAAAGGGGTGAAATTTGTGAGTAGAAGGGGAAAAATTCGCCCCATCCGAAGCCAGACTTTTTCCCATACCTCATCACTTTTACGTCATTTTTGTGCATCACCTTTATGTCATTTTTATCCGACACTGTCAGGGTAGAAGGGCGAAAAATCGCCCTTCTGCTTTTTATTTTCTTCTGCCCCATTTATGCATGAAAGAGCGACGTTTGTTCCCTGTTAGTGCATTTCCGGGTGACAACATCATTATAGAAGTTTCTCTTGAGTCTATTGAATATGTACTTGTAATAAGCGTTATTTTATTTCATATAATAAAGTCAACCTCGAGTTAATCAACATGTTGACTTGGTCGAGCTCGACCTAGTCAAGCTCAAATGGTCATACGAGTTGGGTTCGGTCCATGAAACTCGAGGCCCGACTAGTCCATTAGCTTAGTATAAATAGAGATTAAACCTTATGTTTAAGGTTAATCTTCCAGTTAATCTTCCAGTCGTTTTGTTTTCATAATTTCATATTCCGAACTTGGTATCTTACTTGTAATTGCATTTACTGAAGTAATATACGGTTCTTATTCATATTCATGTTCGTGTTGTTGATTGCTTTTGTATAAGAATTTCCGCACTTGTACATTAGTTACTTAATCTCGTTTGATCCGGTGGCTAAGGGACTTTCAATTGGTATCAGAGCTATTGATCGTGTTCAGGGTTAGAGATTTCAACAATCTTCAAGTCGTCTCTGCAGTTTCTTGCTTGAAAGAGGTCGATTTCAATTCATTTTGGCAGTTAATAGCTTCATAGAGGTCGAGTTCAACGGGTAAAGTCCGACCACTTTGGTCGAGTTCGACCTCTCTGGTCATGTTTACTTTCGACTCTTGGCTATAAATACGTCTCCTTTTACTTTCTTTAAAAAAAACCCCGATTTTCTTTGCTTTGTTCGAGTTAAGGTTTGAATCTTTCGAACTTGATTTTGAACTGGAAAAACTCTTTTGAGTTACAGTTTGAGATCTGAATTTCGAATTTTTGAACTTGTTAACTTGAACAATCAAGAGTTCTTACAATTTCTAATACACACTAAAGAAGTTGTAAGTTTGTTTAAGTTTTGGTTTGAACTTGTTTGAGATTGAACGTGTAACTCAATTTGGTTTTGAGTTTGATCTCTGTCAATCAAGTTTTTGAACTTGTAGACTTGAACAATTTTGGGTTCTAACTTAATATCATTCAGATTTGGAACTTGTAAACTCTTCGAGTTTAGGTTCTTAATTTAGATGATTATAATTCAATGACGACTCGAAGTCTATCCTCTTGAAGATTCCGAGAAATATTAGAGTTTCAAGATCAAGCCAAAAATATTGTTTTAACAAGGAGCTACTAGGTTATCTCTTCATTGTATATATGAACAACTTTGTCATGATGTTGTTCTGGCAAAGAGCTACTGAGTTATCTCTTAATTGCATATGTGAAGAGTCGTGGGATGAAAATGAGAATGAGAGATGTGTTTAAACCAAAAACAAACATATAGGATGTTTTGAAAATTTTGTAGAGAAAAGGGGTGATAAAAATTTAAAACCTTCTTTGTTTTCTGTACAAAATTCTGGTTACTTGAAATTAAGTAGATCGTGATGTTTTGACAGAGTTCAATCATGGTATCTTTCTGGTTTTGAATCTGTGTGACATATGTCTGACCTGATTTTCGGATCAAAGACACTTGATTATAGATTAGGTGATTCAGATGAATCAGATAAAGATTGAAGACTAGGGTTGAAAGTTGATTAAACTATAGATGATCTTTGCTGAGCATGTGTTTGGGATTTTGTCTTAGTGCCTTTGTGATGAAATTAATCATTTGTAGCCAAGTAGTTGATGATCAAACCTTTATTTTACACCAATGATGTAGAGATGATTAATTCGATAACTAGTGAAGGGGTTGCAGATTAAGTGGTTCTCTATGTAATTTGGAGATGCTTACCTTGAGGGGCAGGTTTAATACAAAGGACGTAAGGTGATTGGTGAATTCGTTAAGTTTCAAGACAAAGTCAAACGCTAGTGGTTGAAGACATGGATCTTGTTAGTGTTGCAGATCTGAAATTCAAATTAGATAATTTCTTATCTTTGTGGAAGCTGGTAAAATTCAATGTTGATTGTTAGAGATTCAACTTATCTATCATATGTCAGTTAAGCATGAAAATCAAATGGATTTAGCTATGTTGTCTTGCATGATATCTTTTATGCTTGGAGAATCGATAATATCTGGATTGCTTGGAAGCAATGGATTTATTGATTACTTTGAAGTTATGATGTTTGGCATGATAATATTACTTGGAGCTTAATTTGGAGGAGGATACTGTTGAGGGGGAGAATTACAATCTGTGTATTGGATCTCTTAGCTGTTAGAAGGATACAGAGATTTTGCAGTTTAAAGATTAGTGTGCAGCGCATGAATATCAAGTCTTACCGAAAGAAGACCTGATATCATTGGTTAAATGGAAGTCTGTTGATGCAGATTTTTTTTAACTAATGATTGTCATAATTGATAGCAATTGTCAAGAAGTGTTTGATTGTGCATTTCCGTTACTATTGCTATGCATTACAAGTGAAGACTTTGAAGATCGAAGAAAACTTCTAAATGATGGTGTCAAGGGGGAGTTTGTTAGTGCATTTCTAGGTGACAACATCATTATAGAAGTTCGTATTGAGTCGTTTGTATATGTAATTTATTATACGATTTGTCAAACATGACCAAGTCAACTATAGGGTTGACCAGGTCGAACTCAACCAGGTCGAGTTCGACCATGTGTGGTCAAGTTCGACCAGATGTGGTCTAGTTCGACCTTATGTGGTCTAGTTCGACCAAAGATGGTCTAGTTCGACCTTATGTGGTCTAGTTCGACCAAAGGTGGTCTAGTTCGACCATGGGTGGTCGAGTTTGACCATGTTCAATGCCTATATATAAAGATTATATGTTATAGGTTTGGGTAGAGGTTTTAGTTGCAACGAGTGATAATCTCTCTAGTCTTTTGTTTACATTTTCTCTACTTAGTTGAGCTCGTGTGTTACTTGTAATCGTTATTATTGAAGTAATACAAGGCTCCGATTATCGCATCCATAATTTGTTCATCTTATATTCGTGTTTATTGTATTGTTGATTGCTAGCTATTGAGAATTTCCGCACTCAATAGTTAGTTATCTAATCTCGTAGATCTGGTGGCTAAGGGACTTTGATTTCCATTTATAGTAAACCTTCTGAAACCTAAATATTTCATATCAGGTATGTATATGTTAAGATTTCATACTATTTCATTGATTATGTATATAAAGTTGTATATTTTAAATGGATAATTCTGACGATAACAACTCAGATGAGAGTGGTAATTTTGACTACGACGCTACTCCATTTTATATTGATGAAGTATAATAACATAACTTTACGCTTAGTTTTCTATTATTTAATAAAAACATGGAATCTATATTTTCTATTATATTAGACATTCAACTCAGTCGAAAAAATGAAGGATTGGGCGCAAGCAACAACAATGTCGCTAGGTTATGTTCTAGTCAAGGGTAGATCAAACAAAAATGCAGCAGATAACGATTTTAGAGCATTACTCATTCTGAGGTGTGCTGTCAATGGTCACATTCCTTAGAGTCAATAGTATGCCTCTAATGTAAAGATGAGGGATTGGCCTATTACATTACAGCTCTATTTTTATATAAAAAATGGGTGGGGATCCCTTCAAGTTGATTCTTCAACTTGAGTCTAATTAGGAAAATCTTGACCCTTGGATAAAAATCAAGGACTAAGATTCAAAGATTTGGTCCTTAATTTTTATCTAAGGGCCAAGATAATTCTAACTTGACCCCTCAAGTTAGAAATAACTTCAAGGGATATTCACCCACAAAAGGTAGAGGTTTCTTTTTGCTATTTAAGTAGAACATCTTTTTATTTAAATAATGATAAAGTGTATCTACATTTTAACCTTTTTTTTATAAATGACTATCGAGGTATTAATTATAAAACCCGTGGAATACTACATTGCCAGTTGCTTTCCCTTTTTTTCTTGGTAAAAGTTTTACTCCAATTAGCTTTTTTTAACTTGATAATAATCCATCTATATAAAAATGAAATTCGAATCCCGATGAAAATATCAAAATAAAAAACTTACTAATAAGTCAACAACGTTATTGATAATTTCACATCAACTTTATTGTCATATGAGAATCATATTATCGAAAACACCTTAAAAATTTCTTATACCAATCATACATCATTATCATTTCACTCCTAATTTTTTTTTATTAATATAACGTTAAATAAAATTATTTTTTTCCTAAAACTTTCACTTTACAATAATCGTAATAATAGAATATTACGATACTAATTAAAAGAACCAGTTCAATAATAAAAACACATTATAATTATAATAGCTAAATAAAACAGTTAATCAACTCATTTAGGCCTCTGTCAACCCTACAGCTCTTCCTGCCTATTTCTCACTGCCATATCAGCTTTTCTCTGACCTAAATCACCTCTTCCTTACTCACTACCAACCCTACCTTTTCCTCAACTTTTATTTATTCTTATTTTATATTTAACAAAAGTATATAATTACCAAATAAACCCTAAACTTTCATTATTATATTCGGTTTATGGGGCTCGTTTTACTGATGACCGTTGCTCAATTAAAAAAAAATTAATTCGAATTTTTGAAAATAACGGCTAGTAGGCATTTTTTTTATACCCCTATTTATACTCAACTTAACACAGTCATTTCAAATCACAATAACTTCTTTCAACTCCTTTTTATCTTCCTAAAACCATTTCATTTCAAAATGTCGACACGAAGGTGGACTGAATCCGAAGATCTTTTGTTATCCAGGTGTTGGATACAAGGATGTGAATTGGTTACCCAAGCCAAAAAACTTGGACCAACATATCTGAAAGCTTCAACATGAACACGACTAAACGTCCACAGACCAAATCTCAACTACTAGGCCACTTCAACAAAATTCGCAATGAATGTAAGCAGTTTGAGACAATCTATACGAGGTTGAATTCATAGAGGAGGACCTTATTTGAAGAGTTGCTCTATGCAACGGCGCATCAGGAGTATCGCGAGAATTATGGGAGGGGCTTCAGATATGAGCAATGTTTCAGGGAGCTTATCATGGTTGCCTACTTTTAATTAAGTCTGTTTTCGTATTTTAATTAATTATGTATTAGTATTTTAATTAAGTGTGTTTTAGTATTTTAATTAACTGTATTCAATGTATTGTAATGCCAACTTTGTAATTTAATAACAGACTTTTATTAATAATTTAGAAACATTACAACATAATAGTTCTTACAACATATTAAAAACTTATTTATTAATCTCATAAACTGCTTTGACCTATATGATCAGATGCTCCAAGGTGGTGACCGCATAATCAAGTTGTTCCACAGCAATTTAAATCTTGTCGATCTTTCCCTGCAAATAAGTAAAGTATTGACACTTAAGATTAGTACAATACCCGGTTTGTATATAATTGATTTGTTCTCGACACCATTGCTTCTTCGCACTTAGTTTTCGCATAACTGCAACAAGTTCCTCTTTAAACAATTGGTGGTCGAGGATATCAGTCATGATACTTTCGTGCACTTGATCTTCAGTAATTAGTGGTTTTCGGTTAGGGATATTTGATGAAGAAGCCATTTCAGATGTATAATAGTTTGTGTTTTGATCCGAAATCTTTGATAAGGAGTGAGTATTTATAGGTAGACTACAAAGACATTCCTCCATCGTTCAAAATTTAAAAAACTTACACACTTAGTCCCCCCAACGTTCAAATTCAAATTATTTACCCTTTCAATCCCTCAAACAGCCACAAACTCAAAAACATTTACACATTCAGTCCTTGAACGGCTAGCCTGGATGTCACTTTGTAAATACAAACCTAGAGCACAATTCAGTTTCATCACCATTCCAATTTTCATTCTTCTACAAACTCACCCACCCTTTCTATCCAAATGATGTCATCATCATCAAAAAAAATGTTCACCGACCTCGTCTGACCAAAGATGAGATGAAAACACGAATCATGGCTGATATCCAAGAGGACACCCTCCATCAAACTGAACTCTCTGGGGTCATGGGTTATCTACGGGAGAAAAGACGACGATGCAAGCAAAAGGTTGAGGCAATACAAGCACTATGCCGCAAGGTCTCAAAGCACGAAGAACACTATTCTTCGTTTCTACAGGGGGAGATCAGCAAGGTCAAGAGGATGATGAGCGTCCATTTTGTGATAAAAACCCTTATCGCTTCATTTCAGTGTATGAATGTGTTAATATTCCGGAACAATTGGTACTTAATGGAATCATATGTTTATGCAAGTTCGCGGAAGATGCGAGAGAGGGTAAATGACATCAATTGACTCAAGAAGGAAGCCTATGAAGTTACAAGACACAAGGAAGTGATTCAGGAGCCGAATGAAGAAAAACAAGCTGCAGCAGGAGTCACCAGCAGCACTGGCTAGTGGGAAGTCCCAGCGCCGCTTTCAGGTCACCAGCGCCGCTGGCTCAAAGAAACCCAGTCCCAGCACCACTGGCAAGCCCAGCCAATGCCGCTGGGCGACCAAGATCTGAAACCGACTTAAATCACTATTTAAGTCGAACTAACGCTCAAAACCCTAAGAGAGAGCCGATTCAGCAGCCTTAGCCGCCCATTATCAATCCCAGTTCGTAGTTGTAGATTCCAAGAAGGTTTTGGAGCTTCCGTCACCTTCTGATCTTCATCCACGGTCTAGATTTATCTTTTCTATTTACTTTATATTATCAAACAATGTCTTTCATCTTTTCAGACTTTGTTATTCCTTTAATAATGCTAGGCTAGTAGGCTGAATACATGTTTGGATCGATGTGATCATGTAGACGTTTATTGTTTTACTTTGTTTGTTGGAATCTGTTGGAGTGTGTTTTACTGTTTATCGTAGATCCATATTTATTAGTAATTCATGATGCTATAGGTTCTATATCTGAATATATTAGTTTAATTCTGATAGTTGTCTATGATCATACACTAGTTTTAATATGCTAGGACGGAAAACACTAGTCGGTCTATAACTAGGAGTAAAAAGTTATTCACCTGTAACCGAGGGATCCAGAACCATAGTAACTAGGATGAATTGAACATGAAGCTTAACAATGTCAGACACGATCCAGCGACTTGTAACCGAGCACTGTGGTCAACGGAGAGAATTATTATCTGGTCATGGCTTAAGAGACGGGTAACTAAAAGATGAATTAGTAACACAAACTTTAGGTCATTAATGTTTAAACAATTATGAATCTAGCGAGAACTTGTTTATAGGGTAGTGTGAGTCTAGCGACAACACTAGTAATTAGGCAAAGTGAATCTAACAAGAATCTGAGCCGTGATTAAGTTTCCAACAGCCTAACAAACGGGTAGAATAGTATTTGGTCAAACCATGAGATCGGAGATGCCAAACAAGTATTTTAATTTAATTACTGTTATTTGCTTTTTCAATATTTTACGTTGTGTCTTTTGATGAAGTCTGCCCCGATAATACCGGATAGTTATTGTTAGGTAGTAGTTTATTAGGAGTTAGTGACAAACCCCCAAAACAAACTAGAATTATATATATTATTAGATTAGGTAGTGCAAGCGTCCCTGCGAACGATCCTATAATTTTCCACTAGATTATACTACACAGACCCGGTTCTCTGCTCGTAAGTGTGTAAGTTTTATAATAATTTACTTGTATAACATTATAAATTTAAAAGCTAGAATCAATAATAAAAACGCACATCAAGCTTTTTGACGCCGCTGCCGGGGACACAACGCATTCTTAGTTTAGTAGTGTAATTCGATCTTGCTTTTTGTTTCGGCACGAAGTAGTTACTTTTCAGTACTTAGGTTAAAAGTCAAATTAGGTCAAATTAGATCATTAGGTCAAAATTAGGGTTTTAGTTAATTTAGCGAGTATTTTCATTTTTCTTAAAAATCAAAAAATCCAAAAATATTTTTATTATATCGTTTTTAGTTATTAAGATTAGATTGTTTGAAGTTTGGTTAATTTAGTTTGTTTATGAAGTTACTAATCGTTTTCGTGTTTGTTTCGTTCTCGTTTTTCTTTTCTTTAGTTTTCGTTTAGTTTGTTTCAGTTAAGACAGGTACAATGCTTCTGGAATCGATTTGAGACATCCATTTTGGGGGTGGATAAAGGTTTCTATACAATGAAAAGCGAAGCGAGAAGCTGCACAGGAAACACCAGCGTCGCTGGCCACTCAGGCTAGCGCAGCTGGAAGACCCCCAGCACTGTTGGGAAGGTCTGTTCAGCCAACAGAACCTAATCGGCAAGTTCCCACTATTCGTAGGCCACTGAGCAACAAATATGAAATGGATCTACATCTAACTGAAGGAGAATTTGAACTTACAGTGTCGTTTAGCCATTGTGAGATAATGAACAAGGTGGCCAACTTTTGTCAAGAAAACTATAAGAGTCACGAAGAAGCTCTAAGAGAGGTGATAAATTTGGCTGATTACACCAAAAGGATAAGTAACCGTTGTTTGTCATTAGAATATAGGATTAAGGAAGCTTGCGGGATCTTGGAAGGACAAAGACAAGACATAATGAAGAAAATAAGGGACCAAGAAAAGATGCAGGTGGAGAAGATAGAGATGGTTGCAAGGATTGAGGCCAGGATCTCGAGCCGAAAAGTTAGATTTGAAGAACTCTTGGCAAAAACGGAGAAGCCAGCGCCGCTGGATATCACTCCCAGCACTACTGGAAGAGATTTTTGGACTCCAAATAAGGCGAAAGGCAATGTCGAGAAGGTAGAACACAATTAGACATCCAGAGTTGAGACCACTACCGAGCAGAAAGGAGGAAATTATAGGAAAGAAGAGGCAATGAGAAAACGATTCATTAGCAAAGTCTCCAAAAGAGAAGGCGTTAATGGCGGTGAAGAACTTTAAACAAGCAAAGAACGAAACTTGGGGAAAAGCATGGCAAAGAATGAAGGGGTTAGTGAATAAGTTAGCGACCGAGGATAAGAACGCAAAGGAACAAATGAAGTCATTCTATAACGGATTGAACGTAGGTACAAAGAAGGCATTCAATGAAGGGTTAGTGAAAAGCATCATCTTAACAGAACCCTAGAAGATAATGAAGTTCCTAGAAGATTATGGAAGCAAGAACGCAAAATCTGGAACTGTGACGGAGCAACCAGTGTCAATGGGTATATAGACCAGCGCCGCTGATACACCCTACAACTCTGATTTTTGCGAAACTAAATCCGTCACCACCCGAACCAGCCCTGGAAGTCAAACACCTATAGACGTGGAGATGGTTGAAGCTACTGGAACACGATGGAACTCAGACAACTTGGAGGAGAAAAAAGGAATCAACGTCAAGGAAGCCATAAGTCACTTCGAATGTTACCCCACGGGTACCGGCCCTAGGCCTAACCCGTACTCATCAACCTAGTTTCTAGGCCTAGTATGGCTGAAGACTCGTTAAACTTAGCGCTTTTTGCGAGGCAACCCAAGCAGTATTTTTATTTTTACTTTTTATTTTTTATTTTTCATTTTTAGGAATATGTAACTAATTGCAATTAAGTGATTGTTTTAAATTTTATCATTGTGATATTTTATGAAGTATGTTTTAAGTATCAGAGATGCAAGCTTTCAATTGATCAAGGAAACAAGTAACTTGTTGCAATCATATTTCGTTTTTATTTCCTTTATTTTATATTTTAGCTTGTTATTTTCCATTTCTTATATTTTGATTGAAGTGTGCAGGGGTATATTGCTTTGTAGTTTGAAAGAAACCATGCACTTGGCTAAAAGCTAAGTGTGAGGGAGTTTGAGCATCAAATCGCTGAAGAAATCAGACATCGGAGACTGTACAGGAGTCAAAACCTCCGCTTTAAGTCACAAAGCGCCGCAGGAAATGCATCAGGGCATCCCAGCTCCACACCCACCATGTCAGCACCGCTCCTAGCCCAGAAAGGTCCAACCAGCACCGCTTCTACCATGCCAACGCCGCTTAAGGCCCAGAAAGGCTCAGCCAGCGCCGCTCCCAGCTCCAGTCTGCGCACTAGATCGCCAAAAATCCAAAAAAAAATCAGAAAAACCCAAAAAATCCAAAAAAATTAAAAAATCAGAAAGTACCAAAAAGAAAAGAAGATGGAGACACATCCATGGATCGCCATCAAATGGAGACAATTGAATTTATCAAAGCTCATCATGTTCAAGTCGCTCTGCAAATGCCATCTTCAAACATCAATCATGCAAATTTAGGTCCGGGAAGTTTTGTTAATCCTGTTACTATTTTATTTTTACGTGTTTTTCCTATTACACTTAGTTTCTATGTCTAGTACAACGAGGACGTTGTACAATTTAAGTGTGGGGGGATGGAATAGGAAAAACCCTTTGTCTAATTGTTTGATTTTGAACAATTTTTCTACTACTTATTTTATGCAAATTAAAAGTTTTTTGTGTCTGAAAATTGTTTTGAGAATATAATTTTTGCAAGTAGACAAAAGATGACGATAACTAAGCAACATTAGCTTGGTAGGATGAACGATTAGTTAGAAATGTTAGCTTAACTATAGACTTGTGGCTGTTCCTGCTTCCAACTGGATTAGAGCTTAGACTGAAACTGTATGCGATTACGTTTGCCATAGCATACTTAACTGGACTTTAATAAGTCTAGCAATTAGAGCTTTCTAGTTATTAGTAGGTATATTAATTGGACTTAATACTATACGTGCTTGTGTAGGAACTAGTTTAGATGTATATGTCCCAACTAATACTAGATGGGTGCTGAAGACACCTCTATGTCAATGGTGAGTGTACTTTGCAACACTATCACTTAATCTGGACGTGACCAGTTTAGAGTGAGTAGTGTACCAGGTTGACAGCACACAAAAGTATTAGTAAAAGTATGAGCATTGGGATCTCAACTTCGACGTACAAATATGGTTGACAACACACAAAAGTATTAGTAAAAGTATTAGTAAATAATCCTTTGTGTGTGCTAAATAAAGTAGGACAAAAGGTTACTTTATTCAACCACTCTACATCTTTGCACTTTTATCCACAGACAAGATTATTGTCCGGTTAAAAGGATGTAGTGTAAAAGGTCCTCCTCGTAATCAGTGTAAAGCTTTGTAAAGGCATTTACACTGAATGATCTCCAGTTGATTGATCTGGTGAAATGTCAACTGGGCTTCGCTACCATTGCCATTTCCTTTCTTCCACTTGTTGTCTTCGACTTCAACTGGAAGGTCTTCAGATTTATGTCTTCAGATCTCAACTGGAGGAAGTCATCAGTTGCTTAAACTGTACAATGCAACTGTACTTCTAATATTTCGGACAATTCTTCATGCTCTCCAGATGCAGCTAGAGAGCTCCAGTTTATAGTCAAAACTGGACCTAATAAATTCCCCCTAATTGTCCTGAATTATTGCCAAGTATTTTCAAACTTGTTTCTATACAAGTGTAAGTTTGAAATACTTGTGTTTAATAAAACTTATAAAGTTTCCAAGACATTTTTATAGATCATCAAATGTCTTGGGTTTAATTTTAATTGTTTGTAGATCTTATCAGTTATCTAACTTGTGAATTACAATCTCGCAACTTGTATATACACAATTTTACAAAGAAGTTACAAGAGAGCAAATAAAATTACAAGCAGATAGATAGAAGGAAAACTTAAACAGATGGCCCTTCGCCAGTTTTCCTTCTCTTGGCAACCGATGAGATTGGCTGTTTGTCTTCAAGATCAAGGCCTAATCTTTCTTCAATGTTTTCCTTGAACTTGATTAGATTTTGCAATACATATTCCCAGCCTTTTTCTACCTTGTTCTTTCGCTGCCTACTCTCTAGCAAGCTCAACATCTCCACATGCTCTGAATGACCATACTGATGGACATCAGGGTTCTCAGTGGTTCTCTTGGGTCCACCAAAGTATTGAACCTCAACAACAAAATGTTTGGCACCAGGTTTGATCGATACTTTTACATCAGTGATCTTACCTTTATTGTGCCTTCGACGCTGTACATCAGATAAGTATGTGCGAGCCTCTGATTCATTGGTCAGCTTTATCTTACTTGTGCTCAGTTTGTGAGTAGCAGCTAGAATATCATCAGTTGTTGGTTCAGATGGTTCTACCCAAGTCCTCAGATTTGCATCTCTTGATAAGGCTTTCTGTTTTCTTCATTTGGACTTGGGTGGAGTTAATACTTTGCTGACCACCTTCTTAACTTGTTCAATCCTTTTGAGAATCCCTTCTGACCTTATCTCTTTAGCCTTTTCCACCGATACATTCAAACACTTGGCATCAAGACCAGCTTCATCATCTTGGTAGTGTTTGTCCAGTTCTACTTCAAGCATTTCCTTCAGGGCATTGAAAATCCTTGGATCTTCTTTTATTTTCTTGTATTCCAACAGTTGCAAGCCAAGGAGTTGTGCGTCAATTACATCAACAAGAGGGGTTGGAAGATTTTTCCTTGATTCAAACTGATTGGCCTTCATTTGTTTCTTCCTTTCCTTGACCAGATACCCAACCCTTGCTAATTAACTGGAGGCAATTGATCAATATTGCCAGTTTCCAAAATGGGTGCATCGGCGACAGGTTTCTTAGAGTCATCAGTTGCAATGGACTTTCCTTTATCCACATTCCCCCTAACCACATCATCAAAAGATTCAATTACCTGCTCACCAGCCTCAGTACTGGTAGCAACAACCATCTCCTTCCCTGAACCTGAAGCTTCAACAAGAGTGCGAGGGGCACGAATAGACCTTTCCCCCTTGGCAACATCTAGTCCTTGCCTAATAGCTTCAAAATCGGCATGACTGGAGGGCAAGCGATCTAGAGGCTGCCACGATTGCATGTTCTTGCACTCTTTGAAGACTCCACATAACATGCGAACTGTCCTCCATAGATGATTAATCTCTTGAGATTGAGTCATGACATTTCCACAAGTGGTGTCTTGACTCTTTTGAATCGCTTGAAGTATATTTAAATCATCTGGGGAGAGCCCAGTTGCCGGTGCTTCCTTTCCAACTTCTCCTTCCTATACTTTGCCAGCTTCAGTGGTCAGTTTTTCAATAGCAGTAGTGTGTTCAGATACCTTGCTGGCTAATGTATCCAGACTGCACCTCAACTGATTGATCTCAGATGTTATGGGGGTGAGATCAACCTGGGGCGCTGCAGTCTTGGTGATCTCAGATATCACCCTTTCTATCAAATTATTCTCCCTTTCAGCCAAGGTATTTTCAATTTTCTGACCAACTGAAGTGGCCAACTAGTTGCCAAGCTTAACAACATCCAGACCAGGTCTTTCAACAAGTAATTTGACCTGTCTTTCTAATTCGTTCAACTAACCGCTGATGATCTGACAGTATAGTTCAGCAGGTTGGTGATGGATGTGTGTACCTTTGATTGAGTTATGTCAAAAGCTTCCTTTAAAGAAGTAGCTAGTGAGTTGCAGCTGATGACTAACTCGTTGAGCTTCCTGAATACCAAGTCCTCATTGCCAGAGAACTTGTTAATCCCCAAATCAACCACCCTTACATTAGTGATGTGATCCTTGTGGTATTTGGAGAGGGACTTGGTATTCTTGTCCAGTGTCTTCTGAATATCCTCCACCCTTGTTAAAAGGTTTGAGATATCGGTTTGGAAAGACACGAACTGGCTATCCAGTGACGGAGGGGAAGGTGTCACTGGACCTGCTCGGAATGCAACAGATACAACTGGAGGAGGTACATAAAGTGAAGGTTCTCCAGTTGTTGCTGCACTAGCTGAAGAAATAGAAGTTGTTGAAGAAAGAAGGGGAAGAGATTCAATGTGACGTTCATGCTAAGAATGCTCAGGTGTGAACGTCGGCGACGGTGGTGTAAGAATGTGTCTTTCTCTACGCACATTCATGGATGAAAGTAGTTGTCAAGAGGCGAATGTTGGAATTTCTTGTAAGGAGGAGAAGTCAAGTGGTGAAACTGAAACTTGTGGTTCTTGGGGCTGACCAAGGAGAGAAGGGAGCTGATCAAGTACAGTTGCATCAGCCATCTCCTGGTCAGATTCAGTCTCAGATGAATCCGAAGATTCAAGCTGAAACTCACCCTCATTTATGCCAAGATCTATAAATGTTGGGGGTGGTTGAACAGGTTGTTCAGACTCCTGATGACCAGTTTGAGTTTCCTCAATGGTTTCATCAGTTATGGGATCCGTTGCCGAAGCATCTTCTCCCTGAAAAGAGGTAGCTGGAGCCTCAACTACAACTGTTGTTTCCTCAGTTGTAGTATCATGGGCTTGTGATTCGGAGACCATGATCACTGGCTGTGACTGGTCAGATATAGCAAGTCCTGATCTAGATCTTCTTCTACTTTTGGTAGATCTTCTTGCCTTTGGAACCGCCTGGATGCCTAAGGGGAGATCTCCAGGTTCTGCAACAGTCACTGCATCTGCAGACGAACTGGTGGGTCCCTCATTATTTTGAGGTCCTCCCAGTCATCTTTCTGACTCACCTGGTGGTGGTGCATCAGTTCTAGAGAATGCCAGTAGCATTCTTGGAGAAATCTGGACTTCATCAGATGTGGACACAAGGTTGTCCAGATTTCTTAATAATTCTGGCATAGAGTATAATGATTGAGTGTTATTGTATTCCTCTCTGCCCAGAATTAGTATGAAACAAAGGGATAGAAATCGCGAGAATGGGATACAAGGACCCCTGTTGCCTTTTAACTTAAACACCAGGCTTCTAAACAGGATGTTTGCGAAGTCCACCCTTAGTCCATTCCACAGGCAGTATGTCATCTCTGCCTGGAAAGAGTTTATCTGGTCCAAACCACCAGAACTCCCACCTAAACTTTCCACCAAGTGGACCATGAAGTACTTCCAGGATGGTGAAAGCCCTCTCATAGTAATTGATCCTTTGGTCTTCAGTACACCTCCCTCCAAGACTTCTTTATTCCCCATGTCAAGGAAGACCTGACGGAAGTTGATATTAGGAGAAATCACCACTGGACTCTCATCTTGTCTCCAGTAATTGAGGTTAAGGCCTCCCTCAATGTCTCAGTGGTGATGGTACACGGGACTGACCCATCCTTTAAAGTGAAGGAGATGGATGAGCAGTCATCAGAATTGGACGCCGTGTACCAGAACTCGCACAAGTAGTCATGAAACAACTTGTTTGGGTTCAAAGAAAAGACATCGCTGAGGGGAGAATCCCGAAGGAAGGATTGGATTTTCCCAATGAGAGAATCAGCGGCCTGATGCCCTTGAAGAGATGCCATTGGATTGTTTGGATTTAATTTTATTAACTTTAAGCTTATGGGGGAACCAACAGCATGAAAAACATTTTCGGATGGATTATAATCGACAGTGAGTAGATTCACATCACGAGAGCGAGATGAAGAAGATGATGATTTAGGAGCCATTTGAGAGTTTGGATTTAGGGTTTTTGATTTAAAGAAGAAAGAGAGAAAGGGATCTCGAATTGTGAATGATTGGAAGAGTAAATGAAAGGAATTTTGATGCGAAGTAAATGAGAAAAATATTTAATTGGGGTATATATAGGCAGTAAAATACCAATATATATATACGAAAAGATATTTTAATCCCCAAATTTTACACACAATTTCAAAATTTGATTTTTTAATAATTTTGAGAATTCAAAAACATTTAATACCTCCCATCAAGCATTTAATGCAATGACGGCTGGTATTCCCACTCACCCTTAACTTCAACAATTCCCATAAAAAGTGCAATAATTTTCAGCAAAAAGTCTTGACACGTAAGACATGTCAGGTGACGTTTGTGAGTGCGATACAAACACTCGAGTATCATCACGTGTCACAAGTATTCACCAAGTAAAACATAACGTTATGAAATCTGGTTGACCACCAGCTTAAGACAAAACCAAACTAGTATACTGGAGAGATTTCCAGATGCCAGTTTCAACTGAGAGATTCACCAGTCACATTTTTCAAAATAAAACGAATTTAAAAAAATATTTTGAGTCTTTCCCCCTAAAAATGTGATCCATTTGATCAATGACTAGTTTTTGAGTACATCAAGGCGTTCAATCTCCAACCAATCAAGGATCACTTGGACCATCCTCAACTGAAGGGCCTCTCCAGTTTAGTGAGGATTTAACATACCCGTTCACTGATGAGATGTTTAAAAGTTTTCTCATCAAGAGGTTTTGTAAAAACATCAGCTAACTGTTTATCAGTGGGGATGAAATGTATTTCAATGTCTCCTTTCATAACATGATCACGAATGAAGTGATACCTGATGTCAATATGCTTTGTCTTCGAGTGCATCACTGGGTTGTGAGATATGGCATTTGCACAGGTGTTGTCACAAAAGATTGGGGTCTTGTGTATTTCATACCATAATCAAGTAACTGGTTTTTGATCCAGAGAATCTGGGCACAGCAACTGGCCGCAGAAATGTATTCCGCCTCAGTAGTTGACATTGAGACTGAAGTCTGCTTCTTACTGGTCCAACTCACCAGTTTCCCCCCCAGGAAGTGACAACCACCAGTTGTAGACTTTCTATCAATCTTACAACCTGCATGATCTGAATCTGAATAACCCATTAGATCTAACCCTGAGCCTTTGGGATACCAAAGACCAAGGCTAAGGCACCCTTTCAGGTACCTGAAAATGCGTTTAACAGCATGCAAATGTGATTCTTTGGATTAGCCTGAAATCTGGCAAATAGACATGTTGCGAACATTATATCAGGTCAACTGGCAGTTAAATACATCAGTGAACCAACCATTCCACGATATTCCTTTGGTCCACTGGTTTACCATTTGGGTAAGAATCCAAGTTCAATGGAGCTGAAATAGGTATGGTTTTCGATGGGATAGAATCATATTTGTATTTTCTTAACAAATCTCTGACATATTTTTCTTGGTTAATAAAAATACCATCCATGGTTTGTTTAATTTGTAAACCTAAGAAAAATGTTAATTCACCCATTAAACTCATCTCATATTCTTGATACATGATTTTTGAAAACCTTTTACACATTTCATCATCAGTTGACCCAAATATAATGTCATCAACATAAATTTGTACCAACAAGATATTACCATTTTCTTTCAAGATAAACAAGGTATTATCTATTGCACCTCTTTGAAAACCATTATTGAGAAGATGTTTAGTTAGAGTGTCATACCAGGCTCTGGGGCTTGACGAAGACCATACAAAGCTTTGTTTAGTCTATAAACCCAGTGAGGATGCTTTTCGTTCAAGAACCCTGGAGTCTGCTTAACATACACTTCTTCTTCCAACTTTCCATTAAGGAACGCACTTTTGATATCCATCTGGAAGACTTTGAATTGCAAATGAGCAGCATAAGCCAAGAAAATTCTTATGGCTTCAAGTCTTGCAACTAGAGCAAAAGTTTCATCGAAATCAACACCTTCTGCTTGACAATAACCCTTGGCAACCAATCTTGCTTTGTTCCTGACAATATTGCCATCTTCATCCATCTTGTTTCGGTAGACCCACCTCGTTCCAATGGGTTCTTTCTTTAACCCTGGAGGACAAGGAACAAGTTCCCAAACATTGTTCCTTTCGAACTGGTTAAGTTCTTCTTGCATAGCCTCAACCCAGCTTGGATCTGCCAAAGCCTCGTCAATCTTCGGTTCAATCAGTGATAAGAAGGTGACGTTCAATGTTCACTTGTGGCTCTTCTAGTCTGAACCCCACTATCTGGATTTCCAATAATTTGCTCAATGGGATGAGCAACTGTCCATTTAGTGTATTGACTAGGTTGATATTGCACAACATCAGTGCAAGACACCTGACGATCTTCAACAGTTGTGGCAACTGGAGAAGGATCAGTCCAAAATACTTCAACTTCATCATCAGTGTCAGCTGGCATATTGACATGATCATCTTCAAACAGGCATATTTTGAAGAACTGAAGAAGTCTGAACTGGTTCTGATGTTGTGGCACGAACATGATCCAATCACCAGTTTCTGTGGTAAATTGAAACTGATGGAAGGAAAAATGGAGTGTCACTGGAGATTTTCTTCTGTGCTACTGGTTCCAAGTCTTGATGACTGGAAACATCTTCTGGTGTAGAAACTGATTGATGAACTTGATCAGATACACCAAAATCAACTGGGTCAACTGAAGATAAATCAAGGCTTGGTCTTTTATTGATTGCCTCATTTGATTCATCGAATGTGACATGAATTGTCTCATGTACCTTTTGGAGTCTATAATTGTAAACTCTATAGGCCTTTCTATATCTGAATACCCCACGAAAACACCTTCGTCAGCTTTTGCATCAAATTTTCCAACTGACTGGAATCGTTCAAAATATAAACTGGACAACCAAATACATGAAAATATCCAATGTTTGGTTTACGATTCCTGAGGACTTCATAGGCAGTCTTCCTATGTCTCTTGACATAAACTGACCGATTTTGGGTATGACAAGCTGTAGACACTGCTTCTGCCCAAAAACTGGTAGGAAGACCTGATTCAGATAACATACTTCTTGCAGCTTCAATCAATGTGCGATTTTTCCTTTCAACCACACCATTTTGCTCTAGAGAACGAGCTGAAGAGAAGTTTTGAGAAATGCCAGTATCAGTGCAAAATGACTCTAATTCATTATTGATGAATTCAGTACCATTATCACTTCGCAACTGACACACTTTTTGGTATATTTGAGTTCAATGTTTTGATGAGTGAGATGATTTCACCAGGTGCATCACTTTTTGATCTGATGAATACCACCCAACAATACCTGGTGTATTCATCAACAACAACTAAAGTGTATCGTTTACCAGCTTTAGTTTGAACATTCACTGGACCAAAGAGGTCCATATGCAGCATGTGAAGAGGTTCAGTGATACTGAAGTTTTGCCTGGTCTTGAAACTGGCCCTTTTCTTTTTGCCCATCTACACCCTGGACATGGCTTCTCCTTTTAAAGGAAATTAAAGGAATCCCTTCCACCAGTTTTTCTAGATAACTTATTGATATTCTTGAAATTAAGATGGGATAACCTTTTGTGCCACAACCAGTTGGTGCTCATCAGCTTGGCATAAAAACAATGCTCTTTTGGAGCTGGTTCCATGTCCATTAAGTACACATTCCCTTTCCTTGGTGCAATCATCACCACTTTCCAATCCTTGTTAAATATGGTACCTTGAGCAATATCGAACAACACCTTATATCCATCATCACAAAGTTGACTGACACTTATCAGGTTATATTTCAAACCATTAACAAATGCAACTTTTGTGAACTGGACTTGTCCATTGTCAATGACACCATATCCTTCAGTTTTCCCACTTCCATCATTACCAAATGTCACTGCCGGTCCATCTTGGACAGTGAACTCTTCCAGCAGGGGCTTACATCCGGTCATTGTCCGTCCAGCAGCGTTGTCCAGATACCAGATATTCTTCTTTCGATCGCCCTGCATACCCAAGTAGATAATTAGTTATTTTTGTGAACCCATCTTTTCTTGATGGGTCCACCAGACTTCTCTTGAGAAGTCTCTGCAGATTTACTTGGGTTGGAACTGGAGGCTGGAACTGGAGGATTATTTCCAGCTTCAGGAGTAAAAACAATTGGTTTGATGGGAACAACAACATCCTCCTTTTTCATTCCAGATTTTGCTCCTTTTGAGCAGATTGATTTTGTTTTTGCTTTTGCTTCATTGGAGGAGTTTTAACAATTGTTTTTCAACTGAAGAAGACGAAGCTCCTTCCAGATTTTTTATTCTGGCAGTACAACTTTGTACTTGCCTAGACAATTTTGGAGTTGACTCTCCAGTTTAACAAAAGGTTGTTTCTTCAGGCTGCTGAACCTTGGACTTGGGTTCAGCTAAATTCTGAGTCTTTGGAGTCTTGGGCTCTTTGGACTTTTGAGGTAAAGGATTATCACCAGCTTCCTTTTTAATTGGAGCTTTAGCCTTTTGGCTCCAGTTTTGACCTCAACAGGGGTGGTCTTAATGGATTCAGATTTGGCAATGTTAGAGGAGTCATATGGAGTCTCAACTAACTGATTCTGGCATCTGGTGAATTGTGGGTAAAACAGCTGCCATCTGAAGATCACCAGATTTCTAGGCATTTTTTGAGCATCAATGGTTTTTGAAAAAGCGTCATAATTTTTACCAGATGCTTGTACCCAAGATTTGATAACCATGTGTTCCTTTTCAAGATCAAATTTTAATTTTTGGTTATCTCTTTCCAATGCCTCATTTTTCAAATCTGACTCTTTGAGAGCCAACTGGACACTTTGCAAATCATTAATTTGACTTTTCATGTTATTAAACTCAATTAAAACTGTTTCCAGTATCTTTCACAGTCAGTTCTCATAGTTTCAACAAATAACAAGTCATCATTTATGATTCAGTATATCCAGTTTGTTCAGTATCCAATTCAAATCATAATCTCTTACCTTCTTTAAAATGATGTCCACCATCTCCCAGAAACAACATCATCTTTTACCACTGGTTGTTGATTTTCTAATGCCATGAAACACACATCTCTAATCTTCTTCATCATCAGATGAGTCATCAGAGAGTTCCATTTCTCTTCAGTTTGAGCCATCATGCATGTTCTTTTCTTTCTCTTTTCTTGTTCAAGAGACATGAGAGCAATTGGGCCTTAAGTTTCTTGTATTTGGCCTTATAATCATCAGTTTTGACAAATTTGGAACAACAGGACCAGTTTGGTTGTTCATCTGACTAGATCTGCATTCCTTCATGAAATGACCTTTCTTACCACACTTATAGCAGATAAGATTGGCCTTATCCAGAGATTTGAATGGAAGCATTATTGAACCCATTAAATCGATTAGATTTATGCTTGAACCTGTTAAAGGTTTAGCAATCATGGCTACCAGATCATCATCGTCAGTTTCCTCACAACCATTACTTAGATTTGTGGTTAGGCCAGAGTTCAGTAAGTTGTTTAACATCTCTTCATAGAATGTAACTGGACATTCTCAGCAGACATTAAAGCAGCACAAGGTTGCCCAGTAAGGTTGGCAACCTTGGAACTCTGAGCATGGTTTAAAGCATCTTGCTCAGCCAATATCCTTGCAGCATCATTCTCTTCAGTGAATCTGAAGGCTCCATAAAGGGAAGCAAGAGTATGCTGTGTAAGGTCTTACTTGTCTTAAGACAAGAACCATGTGTGCCCATTTGGATGGCAATACATCACAAAAATTTCTCAAGAAGAATATCCTTATCCTTCTCCACTCCCAAGCCTCTAAGTTGATTAATTAGGCCAGTAAATCTGGTATAAGTACCAGTTAAACTTTCATTGGGAAGAGCAAAGAAGGATTCATATCTTGTTTAGTGCAACCTTTCTGGTGACAATGGTGTCATTTCCTCTTTCAAACTAGAGAACTAATTCATCCCACACATAGATTTAGCACTGGGAAACAACACAAGTGTTGGAATTAGTTCCTCAGGAACAGCAGCAAGGATCATGTTTTTCAGTCTGGTATCAAGATCAACCAGCCTGCGATCCTCGTCTGACCAATGTTCCTTAGAGTTTCCCTGGTACCTCTTCTCCCAGTTGGGTCAAGAAGAGGGCTAACACCACTGGACATGGGTATATATGGTCCATCCTTGAGGATTTTCAACATATACCTCTCTATCCCACCAAAATGCAAGAGCATTCTAGCTTTCCATGTACCAAAGGTCTCTATTCCATCGAATTGGGAACTGGAGTATTGGAATAGTGTACATGGACATGGCTAGCTCCAGGTGGAGGAGGAGGAGGAGGAGGAGGAGGATTGGTGTTCAAAGGAGTTGTAACATTAATGTTAGGATTAGGATTAGTTTCATTTTGGGGACCAGAACCATTCTCACCTTCAGCAGCCATCAAGCAGACCTAGGTTATAGAATTGAAACAATTCAACCTGCCTGCTCTGATACCACTTATAAGTCCCAACTAATACTAGATGGGTGCTGAAGACTATGTCAATGGTGAGTGTACTTTGCAACACTATCACTTAATCTGTACGTGACCAGTTTAGAGTGAGTAGTGTACCAGGTTAACTGGAATGTTACTTATTAAGATGACAGTCGGAATAAGTAAATACAATGCAATAATGCAACTGACAAGTATATATAATTGGTGAGACAATATGTAATTTCAAGTGTATTTTATTTATTGATTATTAAATAAAATACAAGGTTGTTGCGGAACCAAGATAATACAAAGATGTGAATATCCTAACAACCTATGAAATACAATTGATCTATAGTTGGAAATTCTCCTAACAATCGAAACACTTAAAGTTGTGAAATGTTCCTTTTTACGATTGAGAGAATATTGCACAAGTTCACCAATATTGCAGAATGTATGTGTTTGCAAAGTTGTTGAAATGCTTGGGCAAGGACCTATTTATAGTCGAAGTATGAGCATTGGGATCTCAACTTCGACGTACAAATATGGTTGACAACACACAAAAGTATTAGTAGTATAGTAAATCCTTTGTGTGTGCTAAATAAAGTAGGACAAAAGATTACTTATTCAACCACTCTACATCTTTGCACTTTTATCCACAGACAAGATTTGTCCGGTTAAAAGGATGTAGTGTAAAAGGTCCTCCTCGTAATCAGTGTAAAGCTTTGTAAAGGCTTACACTGAATGATCTCCAGTTGATTGATCTGGTGAAATGTCAACTGGGCTTTGCTGCCATTGCATTTCCTTTCTTCCACTTGTTGTCTTCGACTTCAACTGGAAGGTCTTCAGATTTATGTCTTCAGATCTCAACTGGAGGAAGTCATCAGTTGCTTAAACTGTACAATGCAACTGGACTTCTAATATTTCGGACAATTCTTCATGCTCTCCAGATGCAGCTGGAGAGCTCCAGTTATAGTCAAAATGGACCTAACAAGATGTATGGTCGCCTTTAATTCTTCCACTATTAATGTGGACTAGTTGCATGCGGAGTAGGAATATGAGTCATCTGGGATCTCTAATAAATATCTATTGCATGAATAATGTAGATCTTAAGAAAAACAATCAGTAGATTAAACAATTTCAAAAAACTATAACGAGTAAAATCTAAAACGCATCAAGTTATGTCGTCTTGTCGCTCTGTGCGGCGGGGGAACCACCGACCTGTCATCGCTGTCTTGATGTACACTTTTAGTTGAGTTATGTCGCTCTACGCGTGAGGAATCACCGACCATCCGCTATCTCAACTATTAAAGATGATTATATGTATGACTGCTTAGTGTTAGCTAGCGAGCATGACTGTAGTGGAGTATATCTAAATAGTGACTCAACAAAAACACACGAAATAAATATCAAATGCCTTGCTAGTAGCTAGTAGTTTGATTGCTATTACAAACCTTATATAAGTGCTTAACTAGTCAGTAGAAAGTAGGAAGATTGAGCGGTAAGACACGTGGAACGATATAGAGCTGTTGTAGAGGTATTAACACGAGTAATAAGTTAGCTTTTAGTTTTGATTGACCAATTGTCGCCTATAGCTATAGCTTACTGATTTTGTCTAATGCTTTCTCAATTCGTTTGCAGACTGTTCTTTCAAATGATTCAAAAAGTAGAGTACT